>NC_054588.1:1705601-1726269 GCF_017654505.1 Polyodon spathula
TTAACTGCTTTATGTTTTGAATTACATTCTTATAGATATTTTCTTTTTTTTCAACAATTTTCTTTACATTTAGGGGGAAAGATGCCTTTTTTTTCAAAGCTTGTGTTTTAGTAATAACTTTGTTTCCCCTGTGAAGGAGGTAGGAATGTCTGGTTTAAATGAGTATGTGCTTAAGCTTAATTCACAACAACCAAAGTTAAGCCATATTAAACATATAACTAAACACAAAACATCTCAAAACCCAAAGCTGGATTTATGTTTTGTCTTTCTGCCCCCTAGAACTGCTTTGCTGCCCGTGGATCTTCACGCCCAGTGAAGGCAACACTGCCTTGCCCTTCATGACCCTAACTTCCTGCCCTGAAGCACTGGCAACACCTTTCTCATGAAGCTCAGTCCTGTACAGGAAGTATAGAAGGTGACACAGAAGTTTTCTTCCATCCCTAATTGTGAGCTGGTTGAAGTAACTACCATAGAAACAATGTGACTTTCTCAAAGGAAACATTTTATTTTATACGAAAACAATATTTTAATCAATTCAATTTGTTTAATAAAAGAAAGCTACACTAAAAGGTCAACAACCTATATGGCACATGTGTACAGTATTTAATTATGTTACCTTAAAATATTTCTATTAATGATTTATTTATTTATTTTTTAACTTCAGCTGGTTGAATAAAGGGTATGAACATGCAGCAATCAGGGTTGCAATAACTTATCAATTTTTCAGAAACATTATGGAAAGTGGTAATGCACTGTTTGTTCATTCTGTCATTTTTTCTCTGCATCACAGAAAATGCCCATGCATGGTTTAACCCAAATCAGACAAGTGCTTCCCCAGGACACTTTTAACCCTCCTATTCTGTTCAGAATTTAGGTGCATCTGTTATGTTTTGGGTCATATTGACTCGATGCAATTTCAAACTAATTTAAACAGCCTTAAATTGATTAAATTATTTGCAAAGGTTTGACTCTTTTCTGCTCTTTTAGTCCAGGAGCTGTAGTAAAACTTCTTTAACTGCCAGCCTGGGAGCTCCTCATTCTGGAGTGTCTTTACCAGTGAGATGCTGTTGCAACACTGACAGAGAAAACGAGGCTCTGCCTTGTAGATAAATATTGTTTGTTTTGTTGTTGATAAATATCTCCAGGCAGCTGCAGCCATTTCCAGAGATAATAATACAAATATCATAATAATAAAATAACAAATTAGAGAAGTTTGTTTTATTCCTGCACACAAATCCACATAGATAAACGCCAGGGGTCACAGTGACCCGAAACATCTTATTTCTACACATGACCCGTTCTAAAAAAAATAAACTTCTCAAAGGTTCTGTTTTCTGTGTGTAAGTTCATGAACCCAACTTAGGAAAAGTCATAAAATATTACACAGAAAATGAAAAGAAAAAAATAGTATTTAAGCTAATTGACCCAACTCCTGTTTCCAAACAGACCCAAAACCTAATACGAGGATTAACGCTAATTAGGTGGCAGGACCAGAGCCTACACTTAGAGAATGTGAAAATATGTTGAATTGTGATTTATTAGCAAACGTCCAGCACAGTCAGATCAAAATCAGATGCATCTTTTAAGCCACTGGAGATGCAGTCGCTTATGTGTCAGTTTCAGTGACAGACAGTGACGCTCTAAATGCTGTCACAGAATACCTTACAAGCCTGCATGCTCTACCCATGCTGCAAACAGCTATGTTTCCTCATTTGGGAATGGAAAGTAAAACTCTTTCCACATGCGGTGCAGTGATACGGTTTCTCTCCTGTGTGAATTCGCTGGTGCACCGTCAGTGTTCCTGAGCGGGTGAAACTCTTCCCACAGTAATCACAGCTATACGGCTTCTCCCCGGTGTGAATCCGCTGGTGTCTTTTAAGGTCCTTTGACGTAATGAAAGTCTTTCCACAGTCAGTACAACGGTAAGGTTTTTCTCCGGTGTGAATTCGCTGGTGGGCTTTAAGGAGTGGTAACTTTTTGAAACTCTTCTCACACTCAGTGCAGTGGTACAGATTTGGTCCCATGTGATTTCGCTGGTGTAATGTCAATGTCTCCGATTCACTAAAACACTTCCCACACACACTGCAGCAATACGGCTTCTGCCTGGTGTGGATTTCCTGGTGTGTTTTAAGATGCTGCAGCTGTTTGAAACTCTTCTCACACTGAGTGCAGGAATACGGCTTCTCGCCTGTGTGAATGCGACGGTGTCTTTTCAGATCTGCAGAGGTTTTGAAACTCTTTTCACAATCAGTGCAGCTGTACGGTCTTTCCCCTGTGTGAATGCGACGGTGTCTTTTCAGATCTGTTGATGTACTGAATTTTTTTCCACACTCTGCACAGCAATGCAGTTTTTGTCCTGTGTGAATCTGCTGCTGTCTTTCAAAGTGGTCTGAACCCCCCTCTTCAATGGGGTCAGATTCAAGTTCAGGAACCTCCTCTTTAATGATGACCGGTTCAATTCCAGGGATCTCTTCATTAATGTGCTCAGGATCTAGTGCAGGTTCCTCCTCCTCCTTCCCTTCAATAGATGTCAGCTCTGTACCCTGCTTTGGACTCCTGCACCATTCCTGGGCAAAGAGCTCCTCTTGAATGGGAGCTGATTCTGCCTTCGTCCCTTCCTGAGCACGAGGGAGAGCATTTCTCTGTGCAGGACCTGTGTCAAAGAAGAGAGAACAAAACTGTAAACTCTTTAGAACATTAGGTAACCTGACATTACAATTTTAGGAGTTCTAAATTGGGCCTCAATAGCGATGTCCCAAAGAAAATGATAGACCTGGAATTATATTATTTATTTAAACAACTACTGCATTGGTTGAAAAGTATTAAATAATGAATAATCTAATATTAGAACAATACCATTATTTTATGCAATAATGTCCGAAACACAGTATCAGCTTTAATTTCAGTAAATAGTCATGAGGAAATCAAGGTTGCCTGCTTCAATCAGTCCTGTGCACACAGCTGGGAACTAAGGATGCTATCCATCTGCATTGAACTATGGATGCTATCCATCTGCATTGAACTATGGATGCTATCCAACTGCACTGAACTATGGATGTTATCCAATTGCATTGAACTATGGATGCTATCCAACTGCACTGAACTATGGATGCTATCCAACTGCACTGAACTATGGATGCTATCCAACTGCATTGAACTATGGATGCTATCCAACTGCATTGAACTATGGATGCTATCCAACTGCACTGAACTATGGATGCTATCCAATTGCATTGAACTATGGATGCTATCCAACTGCACTGAACTATGGATGCTATCCAACTGCATTGAACTATGGATGCTATCCAACTGCATTGAACTATGGATGCTATCCAACTGCATTGAACTATGGATGCTATCCAATTGAACTATGGATGCTATCCAACTGCACTGAACTATGGATGTTATCCAACTGCATTGAACTATGGATGCTATCCAACTGCATTGAATTTCTATGCTCTCATCCACTACAATGGACTACATTGTAACTATTTCTGCATTGGCATGCTGGGACCAAGCAGGCTGCAAACCAGTGCTTTTCAATTACATGATAACACATTTCTTAGACCAATATTTACTGATGTATTTACTAAAAACACACATTCATCATTTTTTTTAATTTTATATTTCATTTAAAACAATTACCTTCAACTTAAACCACGTTTGTTTTTTTTTGTTTTTTTTATTAATAACGTTCCCTGAAACCATGTTATGACTTCTGCTAAAACCACGACATCATTCAACCTCAAATCTACCTTCCACTGCTCTTCTCCACCCCGCTGTGCTTGTGTGGCCCATCTGTTCATCGCCTCGCATCAGCAGGTCCTGCTCGGAATAGCTTCCATCCTCCTGGATTAAAACCCGGGAGTTTTTCAGTGCGGTGTGGACTGCATGCTCCGGCTCCCGGACTGGCTGAGCTGGTAGAGTGGAGTAATCGCGTGTAGTGGCTGGCAGCCCGTGAGCAACAATACTGTCGCTGAATTCGTGACTTACAGCTTCATCCTCCCTGAAAAATGAGAGGCGTTTCACACGGTGCCCTTCCTTCTGGCTTCTCGGTTGATGGATGATATCGATGTGCTGTTCACTGGTGTTCGTGACAGACTGTGCAGCGTTCTCGCCAGTGTTCGGGTATTTTCGTTCGCTTACGGCTTTCAACTCGCTCTCCGCTATTTCCAGTCGCAATCTCACGCTTTCAAATTCGTGGTCTCTCTCGTCCAGTCTGAGGTGGAAAACTGCACATTTACTGTCCACGAACTTTGCTAATGCAGACATGACGCTCAGCACAGCCGCTTTCACTGCAGGCTCGATAGCAGAGGCGAGTTCTTCTTCCAGGAGAGACGCGGAGGATGCGCGCATATCCATCTCTTCTTTCACTTCAGAGACGGGTTTCAGTGGGCCCCGTTCTGTTGCAAACACGGCGCATAAACTCGCAGTTGCTTGTAGTCTTTTCTTCTACAGATCAACAAAAACACAGCGTGTGGACGAGCTCAACTCTGAATCTCCACTCGCGACGTTTCTCCTCTCATTCACCGAGAATCTGCTCCCAAGCACGATCGTCACTTCCGCTTGTTCTCTCCATTAAAGAGAGGATTGCGTCATCTACCCAAAGTGGGCACAGATACAAAGTAATTGAGTAGCACAATGGGTCCTGGTTTGTTATGTAATTAACACATTTTTATTACTGTAGCAGAATCATAGAAATAACATTATTAAAACGTATTTTTGTTTTTCTTACTTGGAGGTATCGGTAGATGGCGTCAGCTCTTTAGAAAAGGGCAGCCCCTTTGCTCCATTCTGTTTGAAAAAAAGGATTAACACGGAAGTGATTGTGGGGCGAGTGAGTATTGTGTGAGAGGAGACGCAGCGCAAGCGCACTTTCAGAGCTGAATTCGTTCACATGCTCCACTTAGTTTAATCAACAGCTATTCGTGTGCAAGACGATTGCTGATAGTTGTGTAAAGAGAGTAGCACACTACGAGTTTTCCAATATAGATAGTTGTCTCCAGAGCAGAAGAAAAGCCGCTGTGTTTGCATTAATGGAAGAGGCGAGAGTGAGGCCCGTCTCTGAAATGAAAGAAGAGATGGATATGCGCGCATCCTCCGCGTCTCTCCTGGAAGAAGAACTCGCCTCTGCTATCGAGCCTGCAGTGAAAGCGGCTGTGCTGAGCGTCATGTCTGCATTAGCAAAGTTCGTGGACAGTAAATGTGCAGTTTTCCACCTCAGACTGGACGAGAGAGACCACGAATTCGAAAGCGTGAGATTGCGACTGGAAATAGCGGAGAGCGAGTTGAAAGCCGTAAGCGAACGAAAATACCCGAACACTGGCGAGAACGCTGCACAGTCTGTCACGAACACCAGTGAACAGCACATCGATATCATCCATCAACCGAGAAGGCAGAAGGAAGGGCACCGTGTGAAACGCCTCTCATTTTTCAGGGAGGATGAAGCTGTAAGTCACGAATTCAGCGACAGTATTGTTGCTCATGGGCTGCCAGCCACTACACGCGATTACTCCACTCTACCAGCTCAGCCAGTCCGGGAGCCGGAGCCTGCAGTCCACACCGCACTGAAAAACTCCCGGGTTTTAATCCAGGAGGATGGAAGCTATTCCGAGCAGGACCTGCTGATGCGAGGTGATGAACAGATGGGCCACACAAGCACAGCGGGGTGGAGAAGAGCAGTGGAAGGTAGATTTGAGGTTGAATTATATAATTGCCTTTTTTATATATAATAATAATAATAATACAGTGTACAGAGTTGCACGCTAAAATTGCGCCTTTAATGTAAATGATCAGAGTGTCCTAGATTAAAATGATTTAAAATGTCCAAGTAAAAAAAAAATTCAGTTAAAACTGCTGCAGTTCACTGCACTCCTGTATGTTGAGTTGGGTCTGTTAATAAAGTACAATTTTATAGGGTTTATAAACATGCAGTTGCATGGGACTGTTGCATCACTGCTGGGGCTAAATGCAATCATCCTCACATTGCACAATAATTACCCTGACATTACAATCTGGAGTGATTTATAGATTTACCAGTGTTTCTCTCTTCTCTTTGACACAGGTCCTGCACAGAGAAATGCTCTCCCTCATACTGAGGAAGGGACGAAGGCAGAATCGGCTCCCATTCAAGAGGAGCTCTTTGACCAGGAATGGTGCAGGAGTCCAAAGCAGGCTACAGAGCTGACATCTATTGAAGGTGTGGAACTGAACTCTGGATTTCAATTTGTACACATCAAAGAGGAGGTTCTTGAACTGGAATGTGACCCGGTTGAAGAGGGGGCTTCTGACCACTTTAAAAGATGCCAAAGAATTCCACTTGGACAAAATGTGTACCCCTGCACTCAATGTGGGAAGAATTTCATACGGTCAGCTGAGCTGAAAAGACATGAGCGCATTCACACAGGAGAGAAACCTTATCACTGTATTGAATGTGGGAAAAGTTTCACTCATTCAGGAACACTGACCTTACACCAGAGAATTCACACAGGCGAGAAACCTTACAGCTGCACTGAGTGTGGGAAGAGTTTCAAACACACACACCACCTCACAACACACCAGCGCATTCACACAGGAGAGAAACCCTTTCACTGCACTGAGTGTGAGAAGAGTTTCATTGCAAAGGAAGAGCTGAAGAGACATCTGCGCACTCACACAGGAGAGAAACCGTACCGCTGTGCTGAGTGTGGAAAGAGATTCACCCAGTCAGGAACGCTGACAATACACCAGCGCATTCACACAGGAGAGAGGCCCTATCAGTGCCTTGAATGTGGGATGACTTTCCTTTGGTCAACAGACTTTAAAAGACACAAGCGAATTCACCCTGAAAAGAACCAGCATCCACTGTCTGCTGAGGAAACACACAGAGCTTAGCCACATTATTAGGTCCAGTTTGTTTGTGTAGCCCATTAGTAATGAAGCTCATTCCAGTCATTCCTTAAGTCAGTCTTGTGTCATGTATGTGAGGATAGGATAGAAGAGCCTGAGCAGTAATCCTGGCAGTTTGTAGTTTACTAGGCTGAGATATAATAAAGCAGGAAGTGTATGTAAGGGAACGAGGCTCGCCTGCCACGGGTCAGTGTGTCTGAGAGGTGCAGGGCTGTCCTGTTTCGAAGGCTGTATATCGTGAGCCATTTCTTTCATCCAACTGTGCTTAGATGTTTGGATTAAGTAGTGGTAGTCCAGTGCACTTGTGTGTGAACCTGCTTGATGAGATTCTGGGATTAATAAACTACTAACAACCAAACAAGCAGTTTGAAAAGTTTCTTATGTATGTGTTCTTGTCTCATAGTTATGCTCACTTGATTTATTCAAATACCTGTATGATATACACATGTATGTAACCTCTAAGTAACCATTTGTTTGTTATTAGAAAAAATAAATCTGTATTCTAAAGTGAAGAATCTGAAAATACATTGTGAGGCTCCTTACTGGCTCTGGCTGCTTTCTCCTTTACACAAGCTTGCTTCAGTGTTCTGCCTTTCTGACTGATCTGACTTTCTCCTTCGCATTGTCTGTGGTACACACGTCAATATATGAAACTGAAAAAACTAATCTAAATCATATTTTTTTTCTGTAATGAATTTTAATTTGGGGAACATGAATCTGGCCACAGGCAATACACAAAAAACTCCCAAATAAATGTCTATTTTAAAACAGTCTGGATTCAGAATAGCTACATACTGCAAACCTATAAGTGTGAAAAGCCTTTTATTATGCAATTTTCATGACAAAGAAAAAACAATCAACATTGTTGGTGCTAATATTATCACACCATGTTCAGTAACTGTGAGTGTAATTCATGGAGAACACCACGCTCGCCGTTCACTTCTTCAGCTATAATGTCTTTGTTTGATGTAAGTTACTCACAGTCCTGCAGTTTATAACATAAACCAGTTTATTAGACAAACGCGCAGGAAAAAAGAGCACGCGTTTCATTTTACTTTCACACAGAGTGACTGTAGATTCTTGATTGCACAGGTACAAGCGCGGCGCATTGGTGAAAAACTTTTAACCCTTTACTAAATATCTCAGTATCCCAATGTATTCATTTGACTGCATCAAAAAACTCTGTAATGGGATTTCTGAGTTTACTGAATGTTATGTTTATATCAATTCTATTGATAGTATGTGTGTTTGCTTAACCACAATTATTTTATATTATCTGTTAAGGTACCCTCTAAGAAACGTATGTTAGTGAATAGTACAAAAATAATTTATGAACTAGTTATTTCACATTTATCACACAATCGGTATTTTCACAATTTTGTAAGTATATATTTTATGTTGTTTTTAACAATAGTGAAATACAATAGTTTCAGCTCTCCAGGGCACAATTTAATTTATTTAAAAACGTATTTACATTGGTAGTTGAGTGCTGTAAACAAATAGTTTAAAACAATTACAAAAATGAATCCTCGTCCTCATTTCATTTTACCTTCTTTAAAACAACACCTAAATAAGCTGTTTTAGAGGCTGGATACATCTCTTTTTAATCTGATGACCTGTTGTTTTTCTGTATTTAGAGGTATATTCTATCCTACAAAGTGTAAGATAATAGAGACAGTGGAGAACTCATATTGAAGGTGAATGCTGTCTGTTGCATACGAGTGATAGCTATATAAGGTATCAGATTAATAGAAGAAAAACAACACGTGTTTTTCAAAAAGAGGCAAATGTGGGGGGCCGGGGGTGGGGTCTATCCCTTTAAGTTTCTCCAGATAGGGTTATTGACAGGTGTCACAGGTAAAACAGAAAGACTTAAAACGTATTAATTGTATGATGATATTTCCTGCCTTGTCTGTGCAGTTTTTCAGTATCAATCAATGATAATGACAAAATGTCTCCAGACAATCTGGAAACTTCTCAGTGCGTTTTAGATAAGCTAATGTTTATATTAAGGAAGATTAAGTAGTATTCCTTTTGTAAGTAAAGAAGTGACAACAATATATTTGATCAGAAGAGGAATATGATTTAATCTTATGACAGTTTGATCCATGTCTCAGCGTATACTGCTTTCATGATCATTGATTGCTCTTGAAAATGGACCTCACGACCTTTTGTAAGACCCATTGCCGCAAGAACATGTTTTGATCCCACGTGGATGTACTCGGTTAATGGCGCATGCCCAGCAATAGAGACAGGCCGCTCCAAAATGATGAAAACAAGTAACAACACGGAACTGACGCTGGTGCTGGGGAGGAAATTAGTTGTGTCTGTTGCTCAGAGGTGAAACAACAACACAGCTGTAGATTTCGAGCTGTGACTGCAGATTCTGCGTCGTTGCTACAAAGCGGTCCTTGTTTACAATCAATATTGTACATGTAGTTTTACAGGTAGCTTCCCTGTTAAACGACACTAAATAAAGTGGTGCTTTTGATTAAGAGCCAACATTGCAACCCGTCTCTGAAATGAAAGAAGAGATGGATATGCGCGCATCCTCCGCGTCTCTCCTGGAAGAAGAACTCGCCTCTGCTATCGAGCCTGCAGTGAAAGCGGCTGTGCTGAGCGTCATGTCTGCATTAGCAAAGTTCGTGGACAGTAAATGTGCAGTTTTCCACCTCAGACTGGACGAGAGAGACCACGAATTTGAAAGCGTGAGATTGCGATTGGAAATAGCGGAGAGCGAGTTGAAAGCGATGCGGGGCGGAGAATACACGAGCACTGGCGAGAACGCTGCACAGTCTCTCACGAACACCAGTGAACAATACTGCGGGGTTGACATTGATTTCTTTCATCTACACGAGAAGGAAATGGTGGGGGGTCCTGCAAATAACAGCCGGGTCAGCGACAGTATTGTTTCTCACGGCCTGCCAGTCACTACACGCGATTACTCCACTCTACCAGCTCAGCCACTAAGGGACCCGGTGCCTGCAGCCCACACCGCAGCGAAAAACTCCCGGGTTTTAATCCGGCGAGATTCAGCCTGTTCAGATCTACTTGTTCAAGGTGATGACTGTGAACAGCTGAGCTACTCGAGCACAGCGCGATGGAGAACAGAGGCAGGCAAGTTCACGTCAGTTTCAGTAGAAACAAAATAACATTCTATTTACCGGTGTTAAGATGAATCCGGTACCCCTTGATATAGTGTATCCCCTGGAAATCATCTTGAGATTGAGATGGAGCAGGCGCGTATTTATTTAATAGAAGTCTGCTCCTGTGTGTGCGTTTTCTCCGCTGCAGCTGTGATTACGACGACGGTACTTCGAGTCTTATTTACGATGTATTGATTTTACTGCGGTTTGTTTTATTAGTGAAAACGTACAATTCAAAACACATACAGTATCGTATAATCAAATTTTAAAACCAAGTTATTAAAAAATAAATCGACCATACAAATTAAAAGGGAATCCCTTTTAAAAAAAAAAAAAAAAGCTACAATACTTTAAATGTTAAGAAATTTGAATTTGGGAAAAATACTAATCGGAAAGGAGTAAAAAATAAAGAAATACTGAGAGATTAAATCAAGTTTTGTTTATCACAGCACCGCGGAAGCTGAAATATTTCATATCCTCTGCCTTAAAGATTTTCTGACCGCAGTAGGATTCCAGTACTATACCAGATGTGTTCAGGGGGTCAAGGTGTGCTCATACAGGTCGTTTTATTACAGGGAGGGATACTACATTTTTTCAGCAGAAATAGTTTGTATACCTTTTAAAAGCAATAGGACTCCAGTATTCGATTACATAGGGTTAGAGGATATTGTTAGAGGTTGCAGTGGTAGAATGACTGGAAAACGATGTAGTACAGGGATTACAAAACAGATTATCATAAAAATGTGTTTTAGAAGATCAATCTATAAAAAATGTGCCAACACTACCTCAACATCAACCATGCACCTAACCCTAACCTCAGCCAGACACCTAACGCTAACGTTAACCCTAACCTCAGCCAGACATCTAACCCTAACCTCAGCCAGACACCTAACCCTAACCCTAACCTCAGCCAGACACCTAACCCTAACCTCAGCCAGACACCTAACCCTAACCCTAACCCTAACCCTAACCCTAACCTCAGCCAGACACCTAACCCTAACCTCAGCCAGACACCTAACCCTAACCTCAGCCAGACACCTAACCCTAACCTCAGCCAGACACCTAACCCTAACCCTAACCTCAGCCAGACACCTAACCCTAACCCTAACCTCAGCCAGACACCTAACCCTAACCCTAACCCTAACCCTAACCTCAGCCAGACACCTAACCCTAACCCTCAGCCAGACACCTAACCCTAACCCTAGCCAGAACCCTAACCCTAACCTAACCCTAACCCTAACCCTAACCTCAGCCAGACACCTAACCCTAACCCTAACCTCAGCCAGACACCTAACCCTAACCTCAGCCAGACACCTAACCCTAACCCTAACCTCAGCCAGACACCTAACCCTAACCTCAGCCAGACACCTAACCCTAACCTCAGCCAGACACCTAACCCTAACCCTAGCCAGACACACCTAACCCTAACCCTAACTTCAGCCAGACACCTAACCCTAACCCTAACCTCAGCCAGTCACCTAACCCTAACCTCAGCCAGACACCTAACCCTAACCCTAACCCTAACCTCAGCCAGACACCTAACCCTAACCTCAGCCAGACACCTAACCCTAACCTCAGCCAGTCACCTAACCCTAACACTAATAGGAATTAAGGGGCTGGAATCAAGCTTTGCGTGAGGCAGCCATTGGACGAACGCCTTCACTGATCACAGCAGTAGCCAGCGCCAGCATTCAAGCAGGCTCTAAATTAGGGTTATTGTGCAGTCTAGCCATATGGATCAACTTTCAGAAAAATCTGAAGTAGTTTAGTTTAGAGTTTTTAATGTACCAAGAAATGTGTCCCACCCATAATGTAAAAATGAGTTTTTCACATTTAAACACTACTTTAGAGTAATAGTGCAGTCATGAAAAATGTAGGATTACACGTCCCCATGTGATGTTACAACTCTTTAAATAACAGACCTGATCTGTCCTCTAAATCACTGCAGGAAGAGCGATAAAAAGAATCAAGTGTTCTGGCTTTTCTGTCCCATACCACATCATGGATCGTTAATGCTGTGTTACCTGTTTGACAATGTGGGCAATAATCCTGACACTATTACTGAAAAGAAAAATTACAGGTGCATTGTTTAAACAATTGTAGCAACACATGGGGACGTGTAACGCTGTACTTTTTGGGACGCTGGTATTTACTCTTTCAATACTGGTTATGATTGATTTGCATGTGTTTTATGTGCATATTTGAACATTTAAGCAAATTACAAAATGCTTTCCTCAGCATTTGAATGAATTACAGTGCTATAGGTGGGACACATTACCTTGATGCATAATTTTCAAAACAATGACAATGAAGAAAACTGCTTGTAGAGAAGAACCTCAGAGTGATGAACCCCTTGGGAATGGAGGTTGTTCGGAAGTATGAAATGTCCCTAACTCTAATTTTTTTTTTTCATTGACACAGATCCTGCAGAGGGAAATGCTCTCCCCCATGCTGAGGAAGGGTCGAAGGCAGAATCAGCTCCCATTCAAGAGGAGCTCTTTGCCCAGGAATGGTGCAGGAGTCCAAAGCAGGCTACAGAGCTGACATCTATTGAAGGGAAGGAGGAGGAGGAACCTGCACTAGATCCTGAGCACATTAATGAAGAGATCCCTGGAATTGAACCGGTCATCATTAAAGAGGAGGTTCCTGAACGTGAATCTGACCCCGTTGAAGAGGGGGGTTCAGACCACTTTGAAAGACGGCAGCAAGTTCAAACTGGACAAAAACAGTATTGCTGCCCTGATTGTGGGAAGCGCTTCAGTACATCAACAGAGCTGAAAAGACACCACCGAATTCACACCGGAGAGAAGCCGTATCATTGTAATGAATGTGGAATGAGTTTCAGTACTTCAGGAGATCTGAAAAGACACCAGCGAATTCACACAGGAGAGAAGCCATATCGTTGCACTGAGTGTGGGAAGAGTTTCACTCAGCTTGGAACGCTGACATTACACCTGCGAATTCACACTGGAGAGAAACCATACGGCTGCACTGCATGTGGAAAGAGTTTCAAACAGTTACAGCACCTTAAAAAACACCTGCAAATTCACAAGAGAGAGAGACTCGGACCTGTTTTCAGAAACATCGCTGAATGAATGTGAGCCGTCCTCAACTTCAGCCGTGATCACTTTAAACAGACCCCAGGTGCTGGACAGCTTAGACATGCTGGATGACTACATTACATTACTAGATACTTCTTATTATAATGAATAATATATTAGATATATATATTATATATATATATATTATATAATATATATAACTATATATATATATATATATATATAATCTTAAAATCAGCTCTTCACACATAGCATAACGATTTAAATAAAAAAGTATCCATTTACTACTAGTGCAGAGAGTTTGATAACATATTTGTTCTTCAATTTACCCTAAAATTAAATGGATTTCAGCAATGATAACTGCCAAGACTGCCTCTTCACCCTGCCTAATTGAGTGGAGTGTGTTCCTCTACCTGCAATCATGTTGGTGTGGATGCCTCTCTCACTACAGGCCTGTATCTTTGGACTGAATCCAAGAAGAATTTTCTTTTGGTCAACAGACCTGTAAAGACACCAGCGGATTTGCACAAGGGGGAAATTGTATTGCTAAAATGAACGCGGAAGAGTTTCATTCAGTCAGAAACACTGATAATCCACCAGCATATTCACACAGGAGAGAGACGGTATCCTTGCACTGCATGTAGGAAGGGTTTCTTGTGGTCTGGAGGGCTGAAATAGAGTGGAGTCTCACAATAGAGAAGCTGTGGAGCTGCACTGAATACAGTGAAAGCACACGGTCCAAGCACAAACCTGCTGGTGCAGTCTAATGTAGAGAGATTGAAACCAGCTTCTTCCTATGATGAGCAGTAATCTACTTCCAACAAGGCTGACCTCATGTGAAGACTGGAGTGGCTTTGTTGGGTGCATGATAGCTTGTGCCAGACGGCTTGGTACATTAGTGTCTGAAACAACACTTCTGCAGTGATTATCTGCATGTATTACAGTTAGTCTGTAGCAATTTGCACACTCCTAGCCCATTCACACACACACACACACACACAGTTGCACTTGCTTGTATTGGTATACCGCAATACTGCATTTCAATGTGTCTATGAGATGTTACTGCATGGGACAAAAAAGAGCTAGACCCTTGTGCTTGTACGTTAATTATCTGTGTGTCCTACCACTACTGTCTTCCAATTTTCAAGTTGCTAAGTGGTTGCTTTTCTCAAATTTGCACTACAAAGTGATATTTTAAGGAACAGGGTATAGAGTGGTTTTTGTCGCCTTCACTTGCGCACTCAAAACTTTCTAAGCAAAGCTTTGCTCTGATACACCCAGGCTGATACTGTGATCACAAAACACTTAATCAGAGCTTCTGTTGCACAGTGCCAATGACAAATTATAGCAAAAGCATTGAAACAAATTGATCTCAATAATAAAATGACATACATTGAGCATCAGCATAATGAAACAAAATTAATCAACAAATTGGAGTGCTATCTGGCCCTGAACAGGGGCTTTACCCTGGCACAGTATCTCAGGATAAAAGATCCCAAACAAAGACAAACCCTACCGAAGTACAGACTCAGTGACCACAGCCTGGCCATCGAAACAGGCCGCCATAAAAAGAGCTTAGACCCGGGGGAGCCCCATGCAATTGCATTGGCTGCATGTAACTAAAACCACTGCTGTGTTCAAGTACCTTTGAAATGAATGAAAGCTCAGAGATCACAGATGAAGTTGCTGCTCTTGTGAGCAGGATTATCTATACACAGGATAATAACTGTGTATGCAAATAATTTAACAACAGCGCTGCAGTGTGGAAAAGACAATATCAAACACAGTTCGTTGCTAAAAACTATGCATACATACACATATGCAGAGGGCGCTGTTTGTCCATGGTCTGCTTACCAACTATGGTAAACAGAACCACGGGAATACCAAGCAAATGGTAAACAGTTCAGGGTGCAGGTGCACTCGCAGGTGCTCCAAACAGTGATTCAAAAATAGAAAGCAAAAGGAAAAGTGGAATAAATCACGCGCTCCCCTGATTGTGTGAGTCCCACCCCTCACACCAACTGACCGTGCTTTTACCAGGGGAGACCCTCAGGGACCCCTGCAGCTCTCCAGGAGCAGAGTTGGCCGCTATACCTGCACTCAGACATTATCTCAGCATAGCTCGCTATTGACATGTTGATTCACGAATTGACGCCATTGACGCTTAAGCCCAATGTCTTCACCACTCGGCCATCCTGGTTCTGTTCGCTAGGGTTCAAACGACTGCTGCTGATCCATGAGCTACAGAAAGCAGAGCTTAGCGCGCAATAAAAACAACACGTTTCAGCGGACCTGTTTTCAATGAAGGTGTTTCCATGCGTGTTCGTTCTTTTTTTATTCATGTATTTCTTTCTTTCATCTTAGTAAAGCTTTAGGGCAGTATATACACATACACGCTTTTCCTAGAAAACTAAATTCTACATACTGAAATGTATTATTTTTCTCAATAACAGTTGGCAAAATTCAGTGCTTACCTGGCTGTGGAAGGGTGGTGGGTAATTCACTGACACAGGAGACAGACAGGTGTACTCGAAAACACCACAGAGGTGCGCAGTTTTATTTTCAAGTGTGTTTTGTTTCTTTAGACCACAGAGTGCGCTGTTTGTCCGCGCTTTTGCAGTCTACTTCAAAGCATGACTAAATATGGACATTTCCGGTCCACCTTAGACCCCCTTAAGAATATGTGTGATGAAGACTGAAAGAGGAAGAGAAGTGTCCAGACTACAAAAGTGTATTTCTTGATTTTAAACATTAAATAGAAAATAAACTTCAAACTGCTTATTACATTGCTGTGATCCCCTTTTAAGTCACACAGGCTAAGCAAACCCATGTACAGACCGATCAGAGGTTAATATATAAATTGCATAAGATATAATTTTCCCACCACAGAGTCAGTTTCCTAAGTGTGACTCAGCTCAATTAAATTCTGACCTTGACTTTACACATAGGAAACTGGACTCCATGTCCGCCATCTTGGCTCAAACCCCTCCATAGATTAATATAGGTAGCCGAGTCCCCGTCACAGCCGCAATGGAGTCAGTTTCCTAAGTGTGACTCGGAACAATTAATTACTGGCACTGACTTCATACATAGGAAACTGGACTCTGTAGTGGACATCTTGGCACCAATTCCTCTATAGACTACAATGGGGAGCCGAGTCCTTGTCAGAGCCGAAATGGAGTCAGTTTCCTCAGTGTGACTCAGATCAATTTATTTAAGGCACTGACTTTATACATAGGAAAGTGGTCTCTGTAGCGACCATCTTGGCTCCAATTCCACCATAGATTACCATGGGAACCGAGGCCCTGTCAGAACCGCAATAGAGTCAGTTTCGTAAGTGAGACTCGGATCAATTAAATTCTGACCTTGATTTCATACATAGGAAACTGGACACTGTGTCAGCAATCTTGGCTCCCATTCCTCCTTAGATTACCATGGGGACCCGAGTCCCTATCAGAGCCGAAATGACGTCAGTTTCCTAAGTGTGACACGGATCAATTAATTTCTGCCCTTAAATTCATATATAAGAAACTGGACCCCATGTCCGCCATCTTGGCTCAAAACCCTCCTTAGATTACAATGGGGAGCTGGGTCTATGTCAGAGCCACAATGGAGCCAGTTTCCCAACTGTCACTGGGAACAATTAAATTCTGATATTGACTTCATAAATAGGAAACTGTACCCCATGTCCGCCATATTGGCTCAAAAGCGCCATAGATTACAACGGGGATCTGGGTCCGTTTCAGAGCCACAATGGAGCCAGTTTCCCAACTGTCACTGGGAACAATTAAATTCTGATATTAACTTCATACATAGGAAACTGTACCCCATGTCCGCCATCTTGGCTCATACTCTCCTTAGATTACAATGGGGAGCCTGGTCCGTTTCACAGCCGCAATGGTGCCAGTTTCCCAACTGTGACTGGGAGCAATTAAATGTTGACGTTGACTTCATGCATAGGAAACTATACCCCATGTCTGCCATCTTGGCTCAAACCTTCCTTAGATTACAATGGGGAGCCGGGTCCATTTCAGAGCTGCAATGGAGCCAGTTTCCCAAGTGTGACTGGCATCAATTAAATTGTGATATTGACTTCATACATAGGAAACTGTACCCTATGTCGGCCATCTTAGCTCAAACACTCCTTAGATTACAAAAGGGATCTGGGTCCGTTTCAGAGCCGCAATGGAGCCAGTTTCCCAAGTGTGACTGGGATCAATTAAATTCTGATATTGACTTCATACATAGGAAACCATGTCCCATGTCCGCAATCTTGGCTCAAACCCTCCCTAGATTACAAGGGGGAGCCAGGTCCATTTCAGAGCCGCAGTGGTGCCAGTTTCCCACGTGAGACTGGGATCAATTAAATACTGACCTTGACTTCATAGATAGGAAACTGTACCCCATGTTCACCATATTGGTTATAACCCGCCAAAGATTACAAGAGAGAGACGGATACGGTTCAGAGCTGCAGTGGAGCCAGTTTACCAAGTGTGACTTGGATCAATCAAATGCTGATATTGATTTCATACATAGGAAACTGTACCCCAAGTCCGCCATCTTGGCTCAAACCCTCCCTAGATTACAGTGGTGAGCCTCTTCCATTTCAGAGCCGCAACGGTGCTAGTTTCCCAAGTGTGACTGGGATCAATTAAATTCTGACCTTGACTTCATACGTAGGAAACTGTAACCCATGTCTGCCATCTTGGCTCAAACCCTCCTTAGATTACAAAGGGGAGCCGGGTCCATTTCAGAGCCTCAATGAAGCCAGTTTCCCAAGTGTGACTGGGATTAATTAAATTGTGATATTGAATTCATACATAGGAAACTGTACCCCATGTCCACCATCTTGGCTCAAACCTTCATTAGATTACAATGGGGAGCCGGGTCCGTATAAGAGCTGCAATGGAGCCAGTTTGCCAAGTGTGACTGGGATCAATTAAATTCTGATATTGACTTCATACATAGCAAACTGTACCCCATGTCTGCCATCTTGGCTAAAACACTCCTTAGATTACAAAGGGGAGCCGGGTCCATTTAAGAGCCGCAATGGAGCCAGTTTCCCAAGTGTGACTGGGATCAATTGAAATGTGATATTGACATCATACATAGGAGACTGTACCCCATGTCCGCCATCTTGGCTCAAAACCTCCATAGATTACAATGAGGAGCCGGGTCCGTATAAGAGCTGCAATGGAGCCAGTTTGCCAAGTGTCACTGGGATCAATTGAATTCTGATATTGACTTCATACATAGGAAACTGTACCCCAAGTCTGCCATCTTGGCTCAAACCCAACATAGATTACAATGGGGAGCTACATTTATCAGGACGCCTCACTGCACATGCTCGTCATTTTATAGACTACATTCCGTAGCGTTAAAGACTACATTTATCAGGACGACTCACTGCGCATGCTCGTCATTTTATGAACTACATTCTCTAGCGCTAAAGACTACATTTATCAGGACGACTCACTGCGCATGCTCGTCATTTTATGAACTACATTCTCTAGCGCTAAAAACTACATTTATCAGGACGACTCACTGCGCATGCTCGTCATTTTATGAACTACATTCTCTAGCGCTAAAAACTACATTTATCAGGACGACTCACTGCGCATGCTCGTCATTTTATGAACTACATTCTCTAGCGCTAAAGACTACATTTATCAGGACGACTCACTGCGCATGCTCGTCATTTTATGGACTACATTCCGTAGCGTTAAAGACTACATTTATCAGGACGACTCACTGCGCATGCTCGTCATTTTATGAACTACATTCTCTAGCGCTAAAGACTACATTTATCGGGACGACTCACTGCGCATGCTCGTCATTTTATGAACTACATTCTCTAGCGCTAAAGACTACATTTATCAGGACGCCTCACTGCGCATGCTCGTCATTTTATAAACTACATTCTCTAGCGCTAAAAACTACATTTATCAGGACGACTCACTGCGCATGCTCGTCATTTTATGAACTACATTCTCTAGCGCTAAAAACTACATTTATCAGGACGACTCACTGCGCATGCTCGTCATTTTATGAACTACATTCTCTAGCGCTAAAGACTACATTTATCGGGACGACTCACTGCGCATGCTCGTCATTTTATGAACTACATTCTCTAGCGCTAAAAACTACATTTATCGGGACGACTCACTGCGCATGCTCGTCATTTTATGAACTACATTCTCTAGCGCTAAAAACTACATTTATCAGGACGACTCACTGCGCATGCTCGTCATTTTATAAACTACATTCTCTAGCGCTAAAGCCTACATTTATCAGGACGCCTCACTGCGCATGCTCGTCATTTTATGGACTACACTGGGGAAGCGCAGCGATTAGAACACTGAGCAGAAGATCGGAAGCGATAAGAACGTTGGGTAAGTCACAGAATAAAGCGCGTGTCGGGTGCGGGGTGCTGTTCAAATTCTACGCACTCATCTGAAAAAGCGCATCATGAAATCAATAGCTTGTTAAATAGCAAGGAAACAGCTTTGAGACAGGCAGCATTGTTTGGGGTGCACAGCGAGTCCTGTAAGCACTACAGTAGCGATCTGGAAACAGTAAGCAGTTGTTTCTGCTGTCAGGCAAGCTGATACGTTCAACTGTTGGAGATTCTTAACGAGTCTTCATTGGGAAAAGTCTGCGCAATTAACTTCAGGCGCGCACAGTTTAATCAGGCTGCAGTGACCTGCAGTAATCATGTTCTACTGGAAAACAGCAATTCCTTATTGAATGTTTGCTCCTGTGCATTCTTTGGAATGTGCATTTATCACTGTGTGCATTGCACCAGACAGCAGGCTCTGTCATCTCTCTGCAAATATAGTTTAGGCTAAAAGATACAGTCACCCTCCTTTCAGCGTCACTCTGCAGGACCAGTAGAGAGAGAGAGCAGAGGTAGGAGCTAGACAGCATTTACCATGGAACAGTATGTGAAAACTGAGGAAGCAAAACCTATTTCAAGAAGAGCATTACCAATGTGTGTGTGTGTGTGTATCTATCTATCTATCTATCTATATATATATATATATATATATATATATATATATATATATATATATATATATATATATATATATATATGTAATGTATATGTATGTTGTTGAAAGGTTTGCTGCAGTGTGCAAAGCAGTCCAGTGAACAGTAGAAGCCTGGTAATATAACCTCATGAGGCAGCAGTCCTGGTATTAAACTACAGCCGCTCACAGCGCTTTGTTTGAAAGCCCCACAGTGTTTGTTTCCATGGACACGACTCATCCACAGTGTTCCAGTTAGAAGCCCTTCTCTCTGTTTTCTTCAGATGAGTGAAGATGTCATCTTTGAGAGTCAAGCCAGGGCAGAGGTTGACAATGTTGGACTGGCACACCAACAGCCACCTGATCTCCAGCAACGCAGAGAGGCAGCGCTGGGGCTCACACTGTACCCGCCAGGAGGCACGCGGACTGCGCTATGAGACCAGCAACAAGGTGCAGCTCCGTTATTACCAGCCCTGTGCCTTGTTAATGCCCCCAGACACAGGACTGTCCCATACACTCAGAGCAGTACACTTTATAGAGACAC
>NC_054588.1:1726769-1751769 GCF_017654505.1 Polyodon spathula
AGATTATCAAGATCGCAAGGGTAGCGAAGATTGGAAAATCTCGAGAATGTACCTTTCTCTTTCCTAAGTACATGTGCAAACACAGTTCAGAATTTTTTGAACAGGATGAAAGTGAGCGGGTCAAGTCCAGCTGAGACAGTGCAGCCAGAAGCTACTCAGGAAGATGAGAATAATTTTGACGAAGGGGAAGAAGTTGTTTCTGTGCCTAGTGAGTTACCATCTGGAGAAAGAGAGGAAGGAACAGTCAGAAAGCGAAGGAAGCGCACTGGAGATGTAGCTACTTGGAAAGCAAATCAGTTGAAATTAACATTCAGGGAAAGCCTACATAAACTAGATGGGAAAAGACATTCCTGCAAGAGAATTAAACCCAGTTGAACATATATGTAGGCGTAAATCTGCTGGAAAAAGCAGATGAGGGTGAGCTGGAAATGATTCACCGAAAATGTTGGAATCGTCAAGATTTCAAGACAAGATGCATTCATTTGTGGCAGTGTGAAAAAGATACGCCTTACAGAGACGTTGTGATCAAGCAGCAGATTATTGAAAGAACTTCTCCAGAGTGTGTACTTTATCCACTTCAAGTGGAACTGTGGTGTGTGCAAGAAGTTATTTCTGCAAAGAGTTTATGACACCTGGTCACAGTTATCTTCCTAATGAAGCAGACTTTGGGGTTGCTGAAGATCAAAATCATGATATATTCATTCCTGAACAACTGTTACAATATTATTGTTCACTAAAATGTTTTTTTTTTTTTTTTGTTTTTTTTTTTTTTTTTTACATAAACTTTCTTTATATTGCATGAGAACAAAAAACATCCTTAGAATAAAATTGGACTATGTTATATTTTTGGCCAAAAAATATATAACAAATGTTTCATTATTTTTAGTTTAACAATTAGAACTTAAAGACCACACTGTATAATGTTTCTCTTCACATTAAAACAAAATGTTCAGATTTTTCGGCCGTCATTAAACTTTGACCTTTTTTTCTCTAAACTGTAAAAATGTAGTTAGACCTCTTTAATACTCATTGCTGTTCTGACAAGGACTCCAACTCCCAGAAGCACCTCTCCCAAGTCTATTCCTTCAACAGGAAGTGCAGCATGCAAAACAAAAAAACGCTAGGAAAAAAAAAAAATTTAACAATCAAACACACGTTGAACATGCTGTCTGTCTCTTTCATATAGGATGTTTCATATAGGATTTCATATAGGGGTACAAAGCGATGATCATACACATTAGATAAGGTTTGCCGGAATTATACATCAGCTATATGTACTGAGAAGCAGGTCGAGGCTGGCGGTATGGTTTATAAATAGCACTTCTGGAAATTGTATGCTGCAGATGGAACCCGCTGCACCCCAGTTTGATACTGCAGCGAGATGAGATTGAGTTTTACACACTGCCACCACTAACAGATGGGGCCTCTTTCTGTGTTCATATCAAATTAAGACAGCTGGGGGTGGAAGTGAGTAAAGGCTTGGCTTCAGCGTGCAAAACATGACATCACTGTTTACATCGGTATTGTAATGGAGCCACACTGACACTCGAAAAGGACAAGGTAAGATAGTGACATCACCTTATTTAATTATAGTAACAACAGTGGCCTTAAGAACATTTAACAACGAGAGGCCTTTCAGCCCATCAGTGCGCTCCTGGTTCCTAGCAGCTGATTGATCTCAAAACCTTGTCAAGTCAGGTCTTAAAGGATCCCAATGATTCAGCATCAACAGCATGACTAAGTAACCCATTCCATCCCCTCACCACTCTCTGTGTGAAGAAGAGTCTCCTTCAGCAACATGACTAGGGAACCCATTCCATCCCCTCACCACTCTCTGTGTGAAGAAGATTCTCCTTCAGCAACATGACTAGGGAACCCATTCCATCCCCTCACCACTCTCTGTGTGAAGAAGAGTCTCCTTCAGCAACATGACTAGGGAACCCATTCCATCCCCTCACCACTCTCTGTGTGAAGAAGAGTCTCCTTCAGCAACATGACTAGGTAACCCATTCCATCCCCTCACCACTCTCTGTGTGAAGAAGAGTCTCCTTCAGCAACATGACTAGGTAACCCATTCCATCCCCTCACCACTCTCTGTGTGAAGAAGAGTCTCCTTCAGCAACATGACTAGGTAACCCATTCCATCCCCTCACCACTCTCTGTGTGAAGAAGAGTCTCCTTCAGCAACATGACTAGGTAACCCATTCCATCCCCTCACCACTCTCTGTGTGAAGAAGAGTCTCCTTCAGCGTGTGCAGAAGAGTCCGGCCTTCATCAACATGAATAATACCCAATTCACGATCCCCTCCCCCTCTTTGTTGTTAAGAAGAGTCTCCTTCACTAACATGACTAGGTAACCCATTCCATCCCCTCACCACTCTCTGTGTGAAGAAGAGTCTCCTTCAGCAACATGACTAGGTAACCCATTCCATCCCCTCACCACTCTCTGTGTGAAGAAGAGTCTCCTTCAGCAACATGACTAGGTAACCCATTCCACCCCCTCACCACTCTTTGTGTGAAGAAGAGTCTCCTTCAGCAACATGAATAGGTAACCCATTCCATCCCCTCACCACTCTTTGTGTGAAGAAGAGTCTCCTTCAGCAACATGACTAGGTAACCCATTCCACCCCCTCACCACTCTTTGTGTGAACAAGAGTCTCCTAACTCTAAGACTATCTCCGCTACATTTCCAGCTATGTTTTATGGTCCTGGTTTCTGTGCTGTGCCTAAAGTATTGGTTAGGGTTAACTCCTTTCAAGATGTAAAAGACTTCAATCATGTCTCCCCAGGTTCTTCTTTGTTCCAGGCTGTATAGATCCAGTTCTTTCAGCCCGTCTCATCCTGGGACTCGTCTGGTTGCTCTTGGCTGGACTCTCTCCAGGGCCACAATATTCCTGTGGTGCTGTGGTGATCAGAACTGCACAGAACTTGAGACAGGCTGAAAAACCGTCACTTGTGTTTATTTTTGCGATTAATGTTGTATTAAACTATTTTGTATCAGTACTTGTTTTCATTCATCCCCATATTCTGTAGTATAACTACACAATTCCACCAAATCAACAACATTTTATCTTATCTCATTTCTGTTCAATAGTGTTAGTTGTTAAATGTGTATAACAACTGGACTCAGGGAAGGGTTAAGTTTGGGCTTTCATTTAAAATGCTTCCTTTTCCATGTGAGAATGTGAATGGTATGGAATACAATGTGGACCTTGATTGGAGGTCAAGATCAATCAATTAATCAGTGTGGGTTAAATGATGCAGGTGTGTATAAAAGGCTGCACCTGGTCTGTGTGTTCAGTCCTATAGAGGCTGGGAAGGAACGCCAGCGACACGACACGACACGCATCCTGTCAGTGTATGTTGTTATTATTTGTTCAGAAATAATTCGTTTTCCTTTATTTTTGTTTAATAAAAGTGCTCAGTCAGTAGCATCACGATTTTAACGGCTGCCTGATTTCTTGTGCCGAACTCTCTCAGTACTGTAAGTAGGGTCTCTGTGCATTACATAACCTCTTCATACACAAGCCTCTTTTAATACTTCTATAGGGACGCTGTATTTCCTAGCAAAATATGAAGTTGCATATATATATATATATATATATATATATATATATATATATATATATATATATGATGTGATATGTGTGTGTGTTCAATTTGTTATTTGCTTAAAGTCTGTATAGTATATATATATATATATATATATATATATATATATATATATATATATATATATATATATATATGCACAGTTTTGTTTTTTTGTGAAGGAATTTCTATCACAGATTTTGCGGCCATCGATCTTGCCGGAGCTAGCCATTGAATTCGGGTTCCCGCCGCGCCGAACACGCAGGACAGCGAAAAGCAAACCGCAGTGAAACTTCCCAACACATATCCGACCACCGACAGAGTGCAGAGCAGCGAGTGAGGAAACTGCAAGCACAGGACGCACACTGCCCCCCCACCCACCCCAAAACCGAGCCTGTTACAGTGTTTATGACTGCCGTCTAGAGTACATTTACCCCGTATATTCCGTCTCCTTCTTTGAGATCAGAAAATGCAGAAGCTGTATTTGTTCTAGAAAGTCTTCTGGAACTATATTCCGGTTGAAACACTGGATCATTTTGAAGTCTAAATTGAAAAAATACTTTTTAAAATGTGCTTTATTTCCAAATGCAATCTGCCCGCACACACCAGGCCCCCATATAACTGATTTCCTATTTTGAAGTGTATGGGGAGCGATTCTTTATGGTTGAAATGTTTGAAGACTTATCGAAGAATTGCTACCGTTGCCCCTTAGAATATTACAGAACCATTATTGCGTTGTCACTATAGTGCCTTTGTCTCTGCCGCTAAGATCATTTGGGAAGGGTGAAGTCACTGTGGTCCCATTCAACCAGCCTCGCCCCATTGCAGCTGCCCTATACTTGTGCTACCATTGCCCCTCAGTGTAATACAGAACCATTACTGCAGTGCCACTGTCTGTCTGCATTGCCATTGAAGGTCATTGAGGGTATAGTTGGCACACTGTGGTCCTATTCTAACAGCCTCGTCCCAGTTGCAGCTGCCCTATACTTGTGCTGCCATTGCCCCTCAGTGTAATACAGAACCATTATTTCAGTGCCCCTGTCTGCCTGCATTGCCATTGAAGATCATTGAGGGTATAGTTAGCACACTGTGGTCCCATTCTACCAGCCTCGCCCCATTGCAGTTGCCCTATACTTGTGCCACCATTGCCCCTCAGTGTAATACAGAACCATTATTGCTTGCTAGCATTGCCACTGAAGATCATTTGGGAAGGAAACAGTTAGCACACTGTGGTACCATTCTACCAGCCTCACTCCATTGCAGCAGACCCTGACTGTAATACAGAACCCATGCCACTGTCTGTCTGCATTACCATTGGAGATCCCTTTGATTTCTCCTTCAGCACAGTTACAGAGTTTCTATATTAACACAAGCTGGCTCCTGTGTGTCCCACTGCATGGTGGGTGAGGTGATGTAGTGAGCAGATGGATCGCTCTGAGTGCCAGGATCCCAGAGTCTCAACACCAGCCTTGTCACAATCTGTTTGCTCTCTTCTTCTAACGAGCCATGGGCACAGTGGCATTGCTATACTGAAACACCCTTTGTCTGGCAGCCTGCCACATGTAGGTCGGAGTTAACCCTTTAAAGACAGAAGTCTCATGCATTACACAGACCGATTCATTTTTAAGAACAGATTTGTTTTAATAATGTTAGTTACTAAACAGTTTACAAAATAGTTCCATAAATCTTATTGGTTTACACTTCTGTTATTATTAATTAGTTCATTAGCAGATGCTTTTATCCAAAGCGACTTGCAGAGATTAGGAACCTCCTGGTAACAAGCACCTTTCTTTAACCACTGGACCACCTAGCTCCCTTATTTTGGTCTCAAATGTGCAGTTTTGAAAGAAACACATAGTTAATACACTAGGTTAAAGAAAGTTCTCACTTTCCTGTGTTTCTTTCAAAACTGCACAATTGAGACTTGTGTCCTTAATAGAAAACAGACAGCCATCAAAGCACGTGTTTTATATTATCAGTGGTATTAGGCAATTGCCTTTTGAATGAAATAGAAATGCTTAGGTGGGAGAAACAGTTCATAGTGGTGAATCACAGCGTGTCAGATATGATAAACACATACTTGACGTGAAATCAATGTTAATACGGCTTGGAATACAGAACCCGTTCATTGAGCACCCTCTTGTGGTCATTAGGGAACATAACATCTTTTTGTTTTCTTTACCCGTTGAACCGTGGAAGGCGCAAAAGCATGATAGCTTTATATGAGAATGATCCCCCCCCCCCCCCCTCTATAAAGCAATGAAAAAAATAGGGGGGGGGGGTACAAATTATATATCATGTGTCCAAAACTACTTCAAATATTTCAGTTATTTTTAATATTTCATGAAGGAGTTTCAAATAACATTTTCTTATTTTTATTCTTTACTCCCCCCCCCCCCCCCCCCCCCCCGACATTTGTATGATGTTTGCATTGCTTTCACCTCAGTTCAGGTGCTGCTCTTTAGCGCTAGTTTCCTACCATAGACATGTGTAGCACAGGCTAGATCAGTCTGCCTGTGTAAGCACCAGCGCCATCTAGTGCACAGCTGTAACAGCCAGAAGAAGCAAAAACACATAAAGGAAACGTGATCCAAAAGTGGCGTTGGTCTTTAAAGACACTTTAGCTGAGCTTTGAGCTAGCCTGTGTTTTATATCAAAGGCAGCCAGCCAACTGGAACTGATTACCAGCTCATGGGCTCAGAGTGAAAAGCACCTTCACACCGACTTCTATAATAAAACACAACAAAGCAGCTGACCAATTACAATAAGAAGCACTGGAATGATTGCCCGAGTCACACGCTATAGAGAGACCGAAACAAAGAAACAGATACCAGCAGACATACGTCTATTGCATATAAATATAGATTTTATGAACACAAATCTGGTGTAATGTACGTACTTAATGATTTAATATTTCGGTAATGCAGGTATGCACATTCATATAATATACACTGCATTTCCAAAATCCTATGCAGGGTGACCACCGTCCTAATTGGACGGGACAGTCTCTAGATGTAAAGATCAAGTCTAGATCCCCAGCTAAAAGGCTTCCGGGCTGAATTTGATAAACAGAATGACTGACACATTGGACAGCCAATCTATGACATAAAACTATAGAGCCCTACACTATCACAGGACTTTTTACACGCACCTCATGTGAAGCCCAACAGCCTGGCACAGATCTGCTCCGTAACAACCAGAAAAATACAATTCGTATGATATTTGAATTTCAGGGTTTTCTGGTCACGTATTTTTTTTTTTTTTAGAAAACACAAAAGCACAAACAAAATCTAATTTAAAAAAAAAAAAACCTCAACGCGTTTCTACAAAGGGTTAATCCCGAGTAGATTTATTTTGATACAAAGGAACGCCCTTTCTTACAATCTCGATTTTCCACAGTGATTAATCACCTTTGCGTCACGGAACCTTCTATTGACAATTAGAACAATACAAAAATAATCAGAAAAATAATACGTAATCAGCTACAGAACCTTTGAGACTCTTTTTAAATATTATTTTAAACACTAATCTGTACGTCAACACAAAACTTTACACTATGGACTTTTTTTTTAACTTGTTTTCAGTTGAATATTTCACGTTAGCTGTAACATTCGATAACTGCAACTGTTTAAGAGCTGAAAACAAGTTTAAAAGGTCTAATTAAGCAAATGATCAGTTCAGTGAAGGGTCTAGTTGAGTAATTGAGAGCTCGGCTGGAATGAAAACCAGCAGCCACAGCAGAGGGGTCCCCAGGACCGACTTTGAGTAGCCCTGGTGTAAATCATTTAAGGATGCCTGCTTGAAATATCGCGCAGAAGCGAAATGCTGAGGTCAACTAGGAAGTTCCCAGCGCCCAGTGACGTCACTGGAATCCCCCCGTCGAACGCCGAGAACCAATCGAAGATAATCTAGGAGTCCAGCATTCCATTCTGTCAAAAAACAAACAAACAAGAAAAACATTTCGGTTTTGCATAATAGCAACACACGACAATGCGTTTCGCAAACGCGTGTTGATCCTGCAGTGAACTGAAGTCAGCCTGCTTACTGAACCGTAAACGCGTAAAGGAAGCGCAGGAAATCGCAGTTTAACTTTGAAGACAGAAAAAAAAAAAAAGAGAAAATACAGCCAAGCACCGCCGGACAGGACAGCAGGTCTAACCGAGTCGCGTTTCTGAAATAGGAATCCTATACTGATTATTGTATATCATTAGTTATTACCGAACAATTAACAGCATCGACAGCAATAGCCTGGATCCTGTCAGTTGTTTTGTTTTTTTTTTTAATAGTTTATTTCCTTGTTTTTTGCACAACATACACCAGACGACGTGTTTTTGGTTTTAAATTTAAAACCAGTCGGTTGTTTTAAGCGATATTGCTGTTTGTCTTTATAAGATCGTTTACCCGTAGCCTATCCGTGTGGTAATGTCGGGGTCACTTGTTTAGTTTCACTTTGTGTTTTCACAGTAAATCAGCTTTTAAACGACACGTTTTATTGTGAAGTGAAGCGACCAGGTATTTCTTGTTCTGAATCTGGTTTTCTAAAAAAAAAAAATATAGTTTTCCCGTTGCTAAGTTTGTTTTGTGTTCGGGTCATACTTTTGTTACCAGTTTTAAACGGAACTACACGCCCATTTATATCAGTATTTCACCCGGGCCCGCAGTATAATCAACAAGGCTTTGTGCGTATAATTGTACTTTATCACGCGGTTTATGTTATGTGTGTTTTATCTGTGTATCCTGATGGTGTTTACATCTGTTAATACATCGATATTTTTATGACTTTTTAATTTGTATTTGTGTTTTGCTATTTAGAACGTGCCTAAAAAGCCATTTTTTTTAAGTTTCAAAAGATACAGTTCAACACCTAATAAAGTAAACTTTATTATAAGGCTTAACATGTATAGTGTTTAATAATACTAATAATAATAATAATAAATAATAATAATAATAATAATAATAATAATAATAATAATAATAACTTTAAATTGATAAGGTTAATCTGACTTTTGGTTGGCTGTTTCATAAATATACTGCTTTCTGGAGAGACACAAGTTCGCAACCGCTTCCCTGAACCCAGCGGTTTTTTCTCGGACCCCTGGCCGTCTGAAATGAACCCGAACCCCGCTGACCACCACGTAGAGCTGGACGAGTTCGCAGCGCCGGCCGGGGCGGAGGGCACACTGCGGTCCTACAAAGCGCGAGTTGAGGCTATTTTCAGGGTCGCGTTTAATATCCTCGGGGTCCTTTCTACGGCAGGGGAGCCCTGCAGCTCACACAGCGCGGACTGTAACGGGGAGGACCAGCAGACATGGCTGCAGCTCAGAGGGAGACGGGCCGACGTGCAAGCAGCCAAGGTAGTCATTTAGCAGACGCTTTTATCCAAAGAGCCTGACAGAGACTAGGGGGGTGAACTCTGTATCATCAACAACTCTGCAGCAGCAGTCTCTTCCAATAGGACCTCGGTCTCATCCTAAGGACAGAGCATAAGGAGGTTAGGTGACTTGCTCAGGGTGACGCACGGTCAGTCACTGAGCTGGGCTTAGCAACCTCTTGGTACACAAGCCCTTTGCTGGATAGAAGTCAGCTGACTTCACGGACAACACTGAAACACATTTACTGTGGAAGTTGTTACAGATTGAATGGAACTCCCAAGGGGAAATGACGTGACTATTACAACATTCTAATCATGTGTACACAATCCTGGCCTGGACCACTTCTGTACAAATTCTAAGGAAGCAGCAGGGTTCCCCAAAAAAATAAAGCATTCCACGCCCCGACGTGCAGCTGCAACTGTTTAAATAACGGACCTGGCGTTTCTCTTTTTCATTGTGAACATCCTGACAACTTTTTACATTTACAACTTTAAAGTCTGTTTCAAAGCTCTTTTCAAAATGCCCGCTCTAGTGCCCTGGGGTTTGAGAGAGAAAAAAGAGACGTGGCGACGTGGAACGCTGTATTTTTTTGGAACCTTCTTTAAAGTTTATTTATCCTACTGTCCTCCTGGCTCTCCCTCCCCCTACCTCTTACCCTCTTCTTCCTCTCCCTCTCTGACTCTCACTCCCTCCATCTCCTCTCTACCTCACCCTCTCCTGTTATCTCCCCCTCCCTCACTACCTCTCCTCCCTTCTCTCCCCACCCCTTGCAGGTGTTTATCAGGGGGCTGTGCTCCCAGGAGCTGCAGATGGAGGTGCTGTACCCCCGGGACCTGCACTGCGTCTTCACCGGAGCCCGGCAGCTCTTCCTGGAGTGTCTGATCAGAGGGAGCAGCGCATTCATCGTGGTGAGAGCCGAGCGGAACACAGACAGCTGCTGCTTAAACTGCACTGCACTGTCCCAGCACAGAGTCAGAGTGTCAGAGCCTGCTCACACACACGCTGACTGCACTGTCCCAGCACAGAGTCAGAGTGTCAGAGCCTGCTCACACACACGCTGACTGCACTGTCCCAGCACAGAGTCAGAGTGTCAGAGCCTGCTCACACACACGCTGACTGCACTGTCCCAGCACAGAGTCAGAGTGTCAGAGCCTGCTCACACACACGCTGACTGCACTGTCCCAGCACAGAGTCAGAGTGTCAGAGCCTGCTCACACACACGCTGACTGCACTGTCCCAGCACAGAGTCAGAGTGTCAGAGCCTGCTCACACACACACTGACTGCACTGTCCCAGCACAGAGTCAGAGTCTCAGTGGGGAGTTCTAATACATTTGCACACAAATGTAACTGGACCCAATTGTAATAATTTCATTGCTAATGTTTATTCTGTACTGTTCTCTCTGTTGTACAATATACTGTACGTTAATCTCTAGTTTCACTCCAGGTGGGGTCTCAAGGTCATCTAATCCTCTTGGGCCTCACTGAGCCTGTGGTTCTGGCCAGGAGCAGGATTCTGGACCTGGTGGAGAAGTACAAGCACAACCAGTGCTTACCAGAACCACGTGAAACGGCCACCAAGAACAGATTCAAAACGCTGGTGGAGAGCAGAGCAGACAAGCACACCCTGGACCTGCTGTTGCTGCCCAGCGCTGTGAAGGAGGAGCTGCTGGAGCTGGCATCGGCATGCACGGAGCCGGGGAGCCCCAGACTGAAGCACAGAGCCTGCGCCCCCACTATGAACACCCCCTCTGTGACACAGCAGGCTGAGGAATCCACAGAACCCCAATTTGACATTTTGTACCCACCATGGATGGACCCCCAAACACCACCGTTGGACCCTCGTCATCCCCAACTGCACCAGGTCTCGGACAGCCTGCCCCTCTCCTCCAGCACGGAGAAGGAGTCTCAGATCCTGCTCAAGTTCTTCACCACCATGGGCTACCAGGAGGAGGTGGTGGGGAAGGTGCTGGCTGAGTCTGGGCTGGTGGAAGCCTCTCAGATTCTGGACAGGATTCAGCAGGAGCAGGAGAGCAGTTTCCCGGAGGAGGAAGAGGAGCCCGACTTGGGCAGCGACGACTTCGTCTTGGGGGTCATCAAATCGGCAGCTGCGCGCTGTGGCTACACGGAGGAGGAGGTGCTGGAGGTGTACAAGGAGTCAGGAGGGGCCTCCATTCACGGACTCCTGGCTCAGCTACAAGCAGACAGGGAGGGGGAGGCTGGGGGCCCCCAGTCCCACAATGCTGGGAGATCGACGGACAGAGGAGCCGTGGGACCAGAGCGTGCTACTAAACCCAACAAACTGGAAGAATCTCGGGAGACAATGGAGGAGAGGGAAGTGGAGACCAGATTGGATCACTACAGCAACCAGATTATGATGGCTTACCAACATTTAGAAGAAAATAACAAGAAGCCTGACCAAGCTGTGGGAGTCTACCAGGACCAAACTCTAAACCAGCGAGACACGGACCTTGATTTCCTTGATCAAGCTCCTCAGTGCACATCCAAAAAGAACCGCGCTAAAGCCGGCAGCCCCCCTTTGCTTGACCACACCAGGCCCAAAATGGACAGGTGTTCCCTACCGACTGTGAAAGGCCCCCCTCACAACTTCTACAACTCGGAGAAGCAAGACAGCCCCCTGCTGGACCCCCAGCTGAATTGTCCAGCGAGGGGGGGCAAGGCAGTGCGGGGTAAAAACAGGAAGAGAACCCCTGAGAGGGGGGTCATGGTGACAGGGCAGCAGCGCTATCTGGAGGCCCTGCAGACGCCCTTTGACCTCAGGCTGACCGACGCCCCCGGAGAGGAGAGCCTTCGACACGTGATCATCGATGGGAGCAACGTGGCCATGACGTGAGCAAAAGCTTTGTTTGTGTGTTTGTTTGTTTTCTCTTCTATCTGCTGTTCTTTTTTGTTTCTTCCTTACAAAGCGTTTCCGTCATTCTTATAATTAACTCCTGTTTTTTGTTGTTGTTTCGTTTAGTTTTTTTTAAATTGCTGTCCATTTTACAAAACGAGAAACAGCCAGCTTGAGGGTTCTGGAGAGGCTGGGTTCTATTAATTGGTTTCTTGGTTCTTCATTTTGTAAAATGATCAGGCTTTTTACATCTTTCAAAAAATAGGAGTTCATTAAAGTGATTGTAGCTAACAAAATAATTCCAGAAATCTTGCCTGTTGTGCCATCGGCTACACAGGTCTCACTTGCTATAGCAAACACGTACTTTCATTTTAAAACGTCTGCTCCTACATGGAGTTAAAGAAAGTTCTCAGTTTGCTTGCCTTGCCTTCCAAGAAGTCTGTTACTGCTTTACTTCCTTGGCCATTTCATATTGGCAGTGTCTTCTGGGTCGTTGGTTGAAGGCATGTCCATCAATAGGGTAAGCAGCTGGTTGGTTGACAGGAAAGGGGTGGGGACAATTCCACCCTCCATGTGACCCTAGAAGTGCAACACTGTCTGAAAGCGTAGCTTGCAAACAGAGATTTATTTAACCCCAAGTTGTGCTGTACACAGGGCAGTGCTGGCGGATCCACACTGTATAACACTAATATAAAACCCTGTACAGAACTACAGCAGCTACCCAACACAGTGGAGTCTATAGAAAGCTGCAATCTAGTGCGCTGGCATTGCCTGCTGTGTGCTGGGCAGAGCCTGGCTGTGCTGTACACAGGGCAATGCTGGCGGGACCACACTGTATAACTTGATCTCATTCTTCAGGCATGGTCTGGGGCATTTCTTCTCCTGTCGAGGGATCGCCCTGGCGGTGCAGTACTTTTGGAATAAAGGACATAGAAACATTACTGTCTTTGTACCCCAGTGGAGACAGAAGAGAGATGCCAGAATCAAAGGTAAGCGCTTGAATTGTAACAAATGGGCTTCTTTAAGTTCACTTTTCATACCTCTGGATAAAGAACTACAGCTCCCATCATCCCACGCTGGTCGTTGATTCTGAGGCATGCTGGGGGCAGTAGTTTAATTGTTTCCTGCTTGAAATGTATTGAGTAGCAAAAAATGAGCGTGTTCATATTCATTGATATAATCAAATTTATGAATGGCTGTATCAAAACTCGCTCCCCCCCTTTGCACAAATATATCATTGCATTGTCATAAAACTTGGTATTAACATTAATTAGCATGACTGGCCATCCTTTTCCCCCTGTTGACAGTGTTATGGCGGGTGCTTCTCGTTTATTGACTGTTTTGGTTTCCTTCTTCAGAACAGAAGTATCTGACAGAGCTGCAGAATGTGGGTCTGCTCTCCTACACGCCGTCGAGAGAGGTGGAGGGGAAGAGGATCACTGCGCACGATGACCGGTACGGAACAAAAACTCCAAATCACGCTCTCAGATCAGAGCAAGTGCTTCAGAAACAGAAAGTAAAGTACACGTGTGAAAAAGCTGCCGCTGACATGCCGCCTGCAATGAGCCTGTATTGAGAGAATCATAGAAAGAAGTTTGTGCCTGTCTAAAATGGTCGTATGGACACAGGTGCAGTTTTGAAAGTTCATTTTGGAACATGCCTCTGCTTTAGCGAAATGGCGGTTTCAGTTTTTTTTCCCCCTGCCATTTTCACAGGAAATGTGTCATGCTTGCACTTCCTGGGTGGTTTCTGGCTGAAAGCATGTCAAAGCCTCTGACAGCGAATGCTCTGTTTCTACACGAGGTTAGAGAAAGGTTTGTTTGCAAGCCCTGCTTTCTAATAATGTTGCACTTCCTGGGTCAACTGGAGGGTGGAATTGTCACCACCCCTTCGGTCTTTCCTGTCAGTAACCAATCAGCTGCTTCCCCTCCTGACTGACATGCTTTCAGCCAGTGACCCAGCAGACACTGCTGGGGTGATCTAGCAACAGCAACAGACTTCTTAGAAGACAAGGCAAGCAAACTGAGAAGTTTCTCTAGTCTTGTGTAGCACCAGATGTTTTCAAATGAAGTGAAGTTTTCTATAATATGTGTTTCTTTCAAAACTGCACATTTGAGACCTAAGTAGCTAATGGAGATTCGTGGAGTTATCTCGTCTGCTACAAGCACTTTAAGTCTAAAGAACTTGGTTGTTAGGAAATTGACAATTTGCATGTTTCTGATTTCTCCAATATCGGATAGAATAATGATTTCTGAATTTGCAAGGGCGCAGAGAATGCTTAATTTCAGGGCGTGGGATTATTACTGTCTCTGCTGTCCTGTTCCCCCCCCTGGAGAACTTGTGCAGTGCCGTGACTGTTCCGCCCCTCTCCCTCTCTCAGGTTCATGCTGCAGTTAGCGGAGAAGGCAGATGGAGTGATCCTGACCAACGACAATCTCCGAGACTTCATCGATGAGTCCCCGGCCTGGAGAAACCTGATCAAGAGAAGGTGAAAAACAGCCAATAGAATAACGGCAGCTGTTTTCAAACTGCCGTTCGCTGCACAGGCCTCCACTATGGAGCTTTAAAATAATCTTCTCCTTATAATTTCCATGCCTTCGGGATGTCTGATGCTCTCACTGTTCCTAGAGTGCCTGAGCAAGCAGCTGGGTGGTTGGTGACAGGGCACCCCTCTCTAACTGTGTCTCTGCTCTCTCAGGCTGCTTCAGTACACGTTTGCCGGTGACCTCTTCATGGTACCAGATGATCCATTGGGCAGAAGTGGACCGCACCTGGACGAATTCCTGTCTAAAACACACGGGTAGCGTCTGTCTGCATGTCTGTTTGTCTGCCTGTCTGTCTGTCTGTTTGTCTGCCTGTCGTCTGTACAGAACAAGGCTGCAGGGATCAGTGCCAGGACCTTCACTGTTTCTTAGTAAAACTTCATCACTCAGCTCCTAGGAACTGGACGAGCACTGTTGGGCTGGATGGCCTCCTCTTGTTCAGAAATAAGTCTTTTTTTTTGTCATTGAATTGAAGTTTGGGAACAAGAAATCGTTCGGCCCATCCAGGCTCTTCCCTTCATGGCAGACCAACTGCCCCGGCTAAGGGAGGCTGGTTTTATAGGGCAGAATCGAAGTGTTCAGGGGCCCCCTGTAATCGCGCTGAGTGTGTTTCATTCTCGCACACTCCTTGCTGTGTCGGGGGTCTGTGATACAAAGAGTACAATAAACATGGTTAGTTGTGGTTGTGCAAGCACTCTGGGAGAGATCTACATTCCCTGATGTTAAAAATGCAGCTGCTTCTAAAAGTTACCACTGAGGACGGGAGTTCTAGTTGGTTTTTCAATGTTCTTACAGTTTTAGACGCTTCACTTGGTAGGCTATTCCGTGCATTTCTAACTCTGTTTATATTTTCTAACTAATTTATCTAGCGGCTGCTTGATTTCCGAACTTTGTCAACTGTGGTCTTCAGGTTTTAAAAGTTATAGACATATTTAATCTTAAAAGTTTAGGATATTTTGTTTGATTTAAGTATCTTCATTTCAGATCCCCAGCTGCGGGCAGCCACACATACGCAGGCAGAGTTCCAATCCCAATCTCTTCCCCACCAAGAGCCCAAACTGAGGTCCTGCAGTACCGAGACCACGCACTAGGGGGAGCTGCGGGAGTCCCACAGTACAGGGGCAGGCCAGCAGATTTAAGCAGAGAAGCAGGACAGCAGTACCCCAGCAAGCCAGCAGGTGTCAACAGAGTAGAGAAAGGACTCCTGCAGTACCCCAGCAGGCCAGCAGATGTCAGCAGAGCAGAGACAGGACTGCAGTACCCTACCGGTCCAGCAGGTGTCAGCAGGGAGGCCCTAGAGGGTCACACAGGGCATAGGAGAGCACAGGAGACCGAATGCTTGAAGCAGCAGCTGTTGGAAGTCTTCTCTGATCAGGAAAGTGCCGTGGACATCGTGTTGAACTGCAACCCGACTGTCCGCGATGTGAACAAGCTTTCAGAAATGATACTCGGCTTTGAGATGTGATTTGTGTATTTGAACTGTAGTGGGCTCTGACTGGGCCAGACCCTGCTTCTGCATAATTTGTCATTCTGCTCCCAGTACCCGAAGAAGAAATGCTGACCAGATCACAATCACAGTCAAAAAAAAAAAAAAAAGTGAACATTTTTCTGGACTCTTTGGAAAGAAATCTTGTCAGGTTAAGGGTTGTGGACCAGCTGCAGAGAGCAGACATGTTTGAGAGCTCTATTGAAGACATTACACACTATTGTTATGCTTATGTGTTTATAATGTGGATAGTGCATCGGCCACATGGAACTCACCTGATTTAAAAGGCAACAATTTGTTTTTAATTGAAAGTACTCTGGAGATTATACACACAGCACAATCGAATAGTGTGATTTAAAAGTTTAACCAGCTTTCAGTTGAAATGTGTTGGTCCAGTGAGACCTTAAAGGAAAATTATTTGGAACCACCCATCCCTAATAATATATATATATATAGTATATAATATATATATATATAATATAATATATATATAAATATATATATATATATATATATATATATATATATATATATATATATAAACATGTTTTTAATTTCTTCAATCTTCTTATAAATTATGAATTTTCAAACAAATATTTCCACTGAAATGATTTTTGTTTCCAAACATTAATAAATGGATTTATTTTCATTGTCTTAACCCTACTCAATTTTAATCTCTAAGATAGTCAGACAGCTTGTCCCTTCATCAGTGTGTGACATTCGAAGAGTCTGTTTCTTTCTTGAGTGGATCTTGTGCTACATTCCTAGTTCATCCAGAACTTCAATCAGAAACTACATTTGTCTCTGACTTTCTTAGTTTCTTGTGGTTTCACAAAAGCAGTTGCTTAGCTGTATGTCTCTTTCAAAACGATAGAGGATATTTGAAAAGTAAAAGGTTAGTTTATTTTCAGATTTGTACAGTTGCATTTTAAAAGCACATTACAAAAATCAGACTGTTTTTCATTATACTGGATTAACCTGTAGAAACAAACTATCGCTTGTCATTCAATTCAGGGAACAGGAAAGCATTTTATCACTTGAACTGTATAATTTTCGTCTGTCAGACAATATGGTACCAGATCTGGGAATAATGCAGAACCATGAGTGCCATGCTGTCTGCACTGCCACTGAATATCATTTGGGAAGGGTTTAGTTAGCACACTGTGGGCCCGTTCTACCGTGCCTACACTTAGTATAAAAACATACAGTGTAAAACAGAACTGTTATCGCATTGCAATTGTTCCGCTGTCTGTGTCTGCCATTGAAGATCCTTTGTGCCATGGTGAAGAACGCTCGCTCGTTTCTATTCTTGTCACTTTGCTTTCTTTGTCTTGTGCTTCTTGACTGTGGTTTGTATGTGCATCACATTGTTTTTTCCAATCTGAATTCCAGACACATTTGAGCCTGTGATGCAGATAACTATATTGAGAGAGAGAGACACACACAGAGAGAAAAGAACAGGCTTAGATCTGTATCCCATCTGCTGTACAGGGCGATTCAGAATTCACACGTTGTTTTCAATTCTACTTCGTTGAACGGCCCTCTAGTGGTCAAAAGGGGCATCACAGTGTCTCTGCGAGAGGTTCTTTGCATGTCATCTGCCATGCTCCCTCCAGTTTCCACAATGCTCCGACAATATTGTGTGAATCACAATTGTTCAGACAGATTGTATACACAAATTAGCTACACAGGTGTCAAAATGTGCACTTCTGAAAAAGAAAAAAAACACACACACACACAATGTTCTAATAAACTTCCTTTGCCCCAGTGTAGCTCTAAAATTAAAATACAAGCTTGCTATAACATGTGCTTCTTTCAAAAATAACAGAAGTCACAACCCGAAACGTTTGCCTACTTACTTAACTTAGTTTCTGGCCTTTTAGAAAAGAACCTACCTGGCTGTGAAAGGTTTGCTGGTTGTCCCCCATAACAGTAATTGGTCTGTGGGTTAAAGACAGGTGGATTCTAGAAGACAAGGAGACCAGGATCACACACAGAATTCAATACAGTACAGATTGCTGTTAAAACACGCAATAGTACTGAATTTATCACGCAATTATAAAGCTCCCTCTTGTGGTCAACAGGGAACATAACATCCTTTCTTTCCAACAGCAATACACCTGTCAGATACATCAATCGGATATCGAAAGACTTTTCAAATTCATGCTGTTAATAACACTGTGTGAACAGATGTACCAATCAACACGCTTGAATTTTCTAGTACGTTACCTGGCAATAAGCATACTGTTGATTGGTTGGCTGGGTTCTGGATTCAGCAGAATGCATTCTCATTGGTGGAGGAGGATGATGTTCTTAAAAACACAAAAAGTCCATTTTTAGAAGGAGCTGGTGCATTATCTCCTCTGTGCTTTACTACACTGTGCTGTGCTTGCACCAGGGGGATAGCACAGCGGTACACTTTGAGAAGGGGCTGGTTCATTATCTTCTCTGTGCTTTACTACACTGTGCTGTGCTTGCACCAGGGGGATAGCACAGCGGTACACTTTGAGAAGGAGCTGGTGCATTATCTCCTCTGTGCTTTACTACACTGTGCTGTGCTTGCACCAGGGGGATAGCACAGCGGTACACTTTGAGAAGGAGCTGGTGCATTATCTCCTCTGTGCTTTACTACACTGCGCTGTGCTTGCACCAGGGGGATAGCACAGCGGTACACTTTGAGAAGGGGCTGGTTCGTTATCTTCTCTGTGCTGTTCTTTATATTTCGAATTAAATATTCAAAGTTGTTTATTTACCTGGCACTGTATTTTTGCCTCGTACTGACCCTGAAGTTTCCTGGTGAAAAAAACAAGATTTAAAACATTTACTTCTATATCGAAAGAATGTGGACCTTCAGCTTTCTGTTGAATTGAAAATAATTCCTTGTTTGCATTTGTGAATCTACTGCATAGAAAGTAATGGACTTGGTAGAAATCAGTACTCTTTGTCTGTCAGCTTAATCAGTAAATGAACTGATTTTTAGTTTTCAAAATTACAGACATTTTTTTTTTTTTTAGTCTCCTTTTTTAGGATGTTTGCTTCTGATACACATGTAGGGCAGATCAGCCAAAGTGTCTTTATATAAGCAAGCGCCACCTAGTGCACAGCTGGTGTACTGCTCCACAGAGGGAGATCACTAGACTGCAGCAAGAGTGATTAAAAATAAACAAAAAAACATAACAAGTGCACTGGCTTTTCTGTTCTGCATCACATCATGGATCGTTATCGCTGTGATACCTGTTTAACAATGTGGGCAATAATCCTGACACTGTCAGTGCACTAGAGCGGACATTTTGACAAGAGCCTTAAAACAGACTTTAAAGTTAAGTGTTAAAAGTTGTTGGGTGTTAATGAAAAGAGAAATGCCAGGTACGTTGTTGAAACAGTTGTAGCAGCACGTCTGGACGTGGAACTATATTCTATTCTGTGTAAATCTTTGAATCAGTTCAAGTATCTCTAATGATAAGGTGTTTTCTTGCCTGCTGTGGACCTGGTCCTGTTGCTGGGTGCACCGGGAGAGGTCTATCCAGAGACACACCTTCAAAGCACATTTAAAAGGAGTCTGTTAGTAACACACTCTGTCAATATAAACTCAGGACTGCTATTCAATGATGGGATACGGTCTGCACTAGAGGGAAAAGCTGGTCTATACAATGAGTTCTTAAACTGGCAAGTGGAGCTATTCTGAAAGAAAGAACAAATAAAGGAGGAGAGACAAAACAGGAAGAAAGAACGAAAGAGGAAGAAAGGCAATACAGTGCGAGAGAAAGGAGAAAAATAGGAGGAAAAATGAAAAGGGGTAAAAGAAGGAAAGAAAGACAACGAAAATAGGAGGAGGAAAAGAGAAGAGGAAAGAATGGAAAAGGGAAGGTAAGAACAAGCGAAAAGGACAAAAATATTGAACAGGAAAGATCACAAGAAAGTAACAATAGAAGGAAAGATTCTGATTGTCTCACTAAAACATTTCTTAAGCAATCCTCACCTTTGCATACACAGTTACTCTAGATATAAGGACAAAAATGCAACTGAGAAGAGGGCTGGTTCGTCTCCTCTGTGCTTCACTACACTGTGCTTTTACCAGGGAGGAATAGCACAGCAGCACACTTTGAGAAGGGACTGGTTCATTTTCTCCTCTGTGCTGTTCTATACACTTCTACAATGAAACATTAAAAAGTTGTTTATTTACCTGGCGCTCTATTCTTGCCTCGTACTGACCCTGAAGTTTCCTGGTGAAAAAAACAAGATTTAAAACATTTAATTTCTGTATCGCAAGGATGTGGCACTTCAGAGTTTAAACAGCTTTCTGTTGAATTGAAACTAGTTCCTTGTTTGCATTAGTGAATCTCCTGCATAGAAAGTAATGGACAGATGTAGGGCAGATCAGCCAAAGTGTCTTTATATAAGCAAGCGCCACCTAGTGCTCAGCTAGCGTACTGCAGCAAAAAAACCTGCTCCTAGATGACGCTGGCTCTTGCTTCATAGCTGACTATGGCATTTATAGGTCTGGGTTCTGCTGCTCCAATACTGAGTTTATCTAAATCTGTCTTTATCTGGTTTGCAGCTTGTCCAGAGAATCCTGCACGCCAGGCACCCAACAGCCTTCCGCATTCCATTCAAAATCATGAGACAGTGTGACCTCTCAACTCTGCCTATATAAACGTACAGTAGGAATCCAGAAAGCTGTTCAGAGCCCAGCACTTTGGATTCTCCAGGCAAGCTCAGAGCAGCTCAAAGCCGGGTGAACTATGAAACGAACCACGAACCGCTCCGAATGAGTCTAAGGCTATTCTGTGCAAATCTTTGAATCAGTTTAACTCTCTCTAATGATAAGGTGTTTTCTTGCCTGCTGTGGACCTGGTCCTGTTGCTGGGTGCACCGGGAGACGTCTATCCTGAGACACACCTTCAAAGCACATTTAAAAGGAGTCTGTTAGTGACACAGTTACTCTAGATAGAAGGGAAACACACCGATAGGTGCCTCCATGTAACATTAGATTTTGATACCCTTGGGGTCGAATGCACCAACGTGGATTAACCAGTAACCCAGATTAAATCAAGGATTATATTTTAAACCAGGTTTATTTAATCCTTATTTAAAATGAATCCAAGGTTAAACATTTCTTAAACCCAAAAGACTCAAATATAATCACATTGCACCACTAATTTTAATAACAGTGTAGATGTGAAAGCTGGATTACATTTCAGCCTTCCTTTGGAGGTAGTTTAAATTTGGACATAATGTCAGTGTACCTCAGCTGGACTGAGGTACAGGAAAGAGTTTAACAAAGAAAAATTAGAGACAGACGTTGTGAGTCATGTTTACATATCATTTTTTAAAACACTAACATGTTATATTAAAAGTACAGCCATGTCCCACAGGGTTTTGTAGCTTTTTGCCAGGAACAACGTAATTAAGGGCAATAGAAACAAATATATTCGAATTTGCCACTTTAGGTAGCCAATCAACACTTTCGCACTAAAAGAGATATTTGAAGGTTTAGCTTTGTTTTACTTTTGCTTATTCTTGCATTAATACTGGAACTCGAGATCGGGCTGAGGGTTTTAGGGGAGCCTCAGGCTGCATGTGGAGACTTCGTTGTCGCTTTTCGATAATCCATTTAAAATACGTGAGCAGAGAAATTCTATATAATGAGTAAAATAGAATGGAATGTTTTCTTATGCTTTTTTTTTGCTTACATTGCTAAAAACATTGAATAGAAATAACGATCGATTGCTAATCAAAAATCTAGGATCACTGCCTTAATCCAATATTTACTAATCCTGTTTGAATTTTCTGTGGTGCAATGTAACAGATTAAAAATAATCCCAGATCAACTAACCCCAGATTAGCACTAAACTGTTTTACTTAATCCACATTAGTGCATTCAACCCTCAATAACTTGTGAGCAAAAGATGGTCCTCAGGTTTCATCACAAATCGGACAAGTGCTTCTGCAGATAGAAGACGAGGTGAGAGATACGTACCCCCAGTGTGAGGGTACATTAATATACGCACAGCACTAACAGAGTAACAAAACTCTCCTGCTCACCTACAATGCCCTTCATCACACAGGTCCCGAGTACCTCCTCAACCTGATATGTCCTTGCTCGCAAGCCCAGGTCCTCTGACTGTGGTTTACTTGGACAACGCTTGTTTAGCGTCATGGCTCTGACTCTTTGGAACTCCCACCATCGCTCGCTTTAAATCATCTCTCAAGACCCACCTGTTCTTTCTTGCTTTCCATGCTCTTGAAGCCTGATATCTGTTATTATCACGTATTGTTACTGTCATGTATTCTGCACTTTCCACTGTATTTCTTGTACAATTTCATGTATTCTGAACTTCCCGCTGTATTTAGTGTACTATTTCATGTATTATGCTACTATGATGTATTATGTATTTTCCACTGTATATCATGTATTATGCATTTCTCTATTTGAAGTGTTATGGATTTTCTTGTATTTATTGCACCTTGTAAAGCGCTTTGTGATGGTGTTCCACTATGAAAGGCACTGTATAAAATAAAGACTGATTGATTGATTGATTAATTGATTGAGAGTATCCCAAAAAGACTGACAATCCACTGCTCTTTTTACCTGCTGGTGACTGCTGATCAGAATGAACCCTTAAGCTGCTGATCTCCTTGTTCAAACTGTCCAGGCTTTCACTTGTGGGCATTTTACTCTGAAAAGACAAAGAAAAACTTCAGAAATATAAATATTAGATTTTCAATGGGAAAGCAGAGGGACTGAAAGTAATGGTAGTGCAAGTATAGAACAGTTACAATGGGACGAGGCTGGTAGAATGAGACCACAGTATGCTAATTATACCCTGTCCAAATTATCCTCAATGGCAATGCAGACAGACGGTGTACTGCAACGGCAATGCAATAATTGGTCTGTATTATACTGGGGCAATGGCAGCTCAAGCATAGTGCAGCTACAATGGGATGAGGCTGGCAGAATGGGACCACAGTGTGCTAACCAAGTGATCTTCAATGGCAATGCAATGGTTCTGTATTATTCTAATGAGAGATGGTAGTGTAGGGCAGCTACAATGGGATGAGGCTGCCAATGAACTGATAGTGTGAACCAACTTCGCAGTGCTGGCAGTCCAGTCCAGTCCAGTACTATAGTGCCTCAGCAGACAGACAGTGTGGGAATGAATACGAACACCTGTTCATCAGTCTGTCTGTACTGTGCAATATATTTAGGGTTTCTATTTTTCGGGTTTTATTAATTGTATTTTTAGGTGTTTTACTTTTAGCTGTTTCCGAGTTATGTACATCGTTTTTTTCAGGGCTTTCATTGATATATTGGATGAAATTAGTGTTTTCGGAAACTTTCCAAAATGCTTGAGCGTTTTTTTTGTTTTTTTTTTTCTGTCAAAATATGCATACTAGTAACTGGACAGTACTAGCACACTTAAGTTGTATCTTCTTTCCTTTGCTGTCTTCCACAATGAAATCTCTCTGGTCACGCGCACATTCTCCTGGGGTTTTTGTGTGGAGGCAATTTGTGCACATTTTTCCACAATTCTGTTTTAAATCCTAACTGTAACGCAGCTTTAAATCCCGCTAACAAGCCTCCATCCTGCTTGGAATCTCGTATTAAACCTCGCAAGTGGAGTCTCCAACAGAAATGCTGGAGTGTGCTGTCACTCAGTAGTTAGGGGCGGGTTTAAAATATTCAGAACGAATCAACGATAGAAGCAAGTCAGGAAGGCGGGACATTGCCCAGCAGCACTGGCAAATGTATTTATTATTATTTTTGTAGCAGGTTTTTTAATGGGAAAAAAGGTAAAGTCAACGTGAATTGATTAACCATTTTCATTTTCATTTTACATTTTCAGTTTTTTTTTTTTTTTTTTTTGTATCGAGAGGTATTTTATCTAAAATCAGAAGTCCTAAATATATTTAATACAGATGCATTGTATAGTTTCTTGGTAATGCTGTGGATTCTTTCTAACTACAAAGCCTGCCCAATGAAAACAAACTTTACCAGAATGTCTTGGACTCTGTGCACGGCGTTGAGGATCCCAGGTCTGTAATGTTCACAGACTTTCTCAGTGATTGGAATACATTCTGTAAGAAACGAGGGGAACACTTTCATCTCCACAGCTGCACATTCACAATCAGAGCCACCTGTGTGGTTAAAACGGTGGCCATGGCTTACAGTACACAGTAAGAAAGCACAGTGAAATGTTTAATCACAATAAGCGATTCTCCACATACGTATGCAAAAATAACAGACACCCCCTCATATCCCCAGACTCTGATACTCAAACTTAACGCTGTTAATGCAAAGTTGCATGACAATTGAAGAAGCAGTTCTGCAGAGAGTGTGACTCTACCCCTTCACAGTCTCTCAGGAGCTGCTCTTCAGTTCCAGCTGCCTGCCATAGATCTAGTGCCCTCCAGTGGATAGCAAGCGTACTGCCGGCCAAACAAAACTTGATCCAATAGTGACGGAACCCTACACAGATAACTAAATAATGTCACAATTTCATAAATACGACCCATTTCTGCACTTATTAGCTGAGTAATCCTGTTATAGCAGACACAGATTTTCATTCCAAAACACCATATCTGGGACTGCTTATTAAAGAAAGTTCTCAGAAGTGCACACCAGAGCGAGTTATGGAATTATTTTGTGTGTTTCTAAGTGTTCGGTGGCGCCCTCTAGTGTATTTCTCACGCACTCTTTGCTGTGTCAGGAGTCTGTCATACAAAGATTAGGAGGTAGGGTTGGGGCTACCGAACCACTTAGAAATTAAAGATTAAGCAGAGGGGTTCCAAAAATCTAGAGTTCCACGTCCCTACGTGTTGCTACAACTGTTTAAATAATGGACCTGGCATTTTTATTTTCATTGCTAGCATCCTGACAACTTTTTACACTTATAACTTTAAAGTCTGATTCAAAGCTCTTTTCAAAATGTCCGCTCTAGTGCCCTGATAGTGTCAGGATTATTGCCTGCACTGTCACACATCGATAATGATCCGTGACGTGGTACGGAACAGAAAAGCCAGAGTACTTGTTTTGTTTTTTTGTTTGTTTTTTAAAATCACTCTTCCTGCAGTGACTTAGGACAGATCACAAGCACACAGTGCATTAGAGCAGAAATTTGGAAAGATGACTACGCGGCAACCTGATTCAAGCAT
>NC_054588.1:1752269-1777269 GCF_017654505.1 Polyodon spathula
TCGGGGAGCAGACAGCCTTCGACCAAAGAGTCCTCCAGAGCAATCACAACAAGACTGCAGACATTTTCTTCTCCAAAACACAGCAGCTGAAAGGGAAAGACGTTAAAAGTAAGGGTTACAGTGGCAGGATGTTGAATCTGGTTTTGTACCAAATACTGTTGCAGAACCTGCGATTAAAGCAAGCAGAACTTGTGCTTCTATGATCTACGTTCTGGTGCTTTCAGTATCTCAAGGGAACGGATGTCCATCACAGATTCTATCACAATTAGATGACTAGTGGTCTGGACATATTTAAAAATCTACAGGCATGGTCAAATGTTTAGCATCACCGAGAATGTTAGGATTGGGACGAAAGAAGAATATATATGAACATAATTTAGATCTTTTATCTAACATCATGTAATCAAAGAAATTATAAAAGGATATTGCAAAAATATCTACTGGAAGCCATCATAGTAATACAGGATTTCATGTCAGATTTTGAAATGTTACATTTTTCAATTTTAAGTATATAGAAAACTATAAAGCAGTATGCAATTCAATATGTTAACGTAAAATTATTCAGCAGGTGTCATTCAACTTTATGATGAAAAATGTGTTCATTCTTTAGGGCGATGTAAGACTTTTGGCTATAGCTGTATATGCAACATTATCCTCAGTGGGGGTGCATAGCCCTGGTGAGTGGGATAGTGTGGGTGTGCTTGTAACCCCTGCTAGCTCTGCCCATCACTTACCAGATTTTGCTGGAGATGCAGAAATGGACTCTGGGAACGGAAAATCCGTTGAAATGTGTGCCGAGTGAGACCGTGTAGGCGCCCATGTTCTCAAAGATTAGCCAATCACCAACCTGCAGTTCGGGAAGCTGAGTCTGTCTGAGTATGACATCTTCTGCTGCGCAGGTGGGACCCCAGATACTGCTGGAGTACAGGGGCTGCCCCGCACTCTGCTGCTACCAGGGAAGGAGGCACATAGTCAGGCATCTAAAAAAAGCTATTGTACTATTGTTTATAAATGAGTTTAAAACACAAGACAAAAGAGGAAAAACAAAACTCAATTCAAAATACAGAACTTGAACCAAAATATAAAACAAAAAGAAATGTCATGTTAAGCTGCTTACTCATTAATTAAAATCAAAGGCCAAAATAATGGTTGAGTTTTAGCTACAACTAGAGAAGGCATTCTTGGAAGTAAATGTTTCCCTTGCTATATTCCAGCAGTAAAAAAAATAATCTAAAAGAGTGCAGTCTGCATCATTGATATGGCCAGGGGGTAAAACAATGTTACAGTTTTTTATAACGAACAAAATCTGTTCAAGCTTCTCTAGACTGTATATAGTATGCAGTTGTGCTGTCCCCTATGTATAATGGTAGGATAGCTGTACTAACACCTGGAAAGGCAACAACTGTGAATGTTGATACAATTGGAACAGAATATAAAACTCTTCATACAAATAATTTCACACTGGATGAAGGTCACTGGTTTTCTGAAGCCTCATCCACTTACCTTGTATGGAACCGCCATCTCAGTAAAGTGGCTATGACAGATCATCTCAAAGGAACCGAATCTTCCATCGTTAATGTAGTACTTTACAGACTTGGCGCACTCTTCATCTAAGGGGTCATATAATCAAGTTAAGTTGAAAGTCTCATAACTGGCCCTGGAAAAGATACATTTAAAAACAGGTGCACAATACCAAGTGAATATGAATACAAATAGCTAGTATCCTCTTGTCAATGTCCTGTTTGTGTCCTAACCCCCTCCCCAATTTTGATCCAAAGTCTTTTCCCACATTGCAGTAGCATTATCCCATATTGCAAACACTTGCCAGGTTGTGACCGATAATTCAATTTACAGCTGTTGAAATAATTCATGGAGCTCCTTTCCTTGCCACAAACTGATTCTCATTCATTCTAGTAATAGCCAAAGCAGTAAAGGTCATCAACATGGAATATTCTGGACCAACCATTAAAAGTTTCCTTGTTGCAAGGGAGAAACTTCTTGCCAATAATGTTGGCAGCGAGAGTGAAGGCTGAAGCCACATAGTAACGACCGGGCTCAGCGATGATTCTGACCCCACTCTCTGCTGGGAAATGTAGTTCCAACGACTGGTTGATGACTTTTGCAAACTGGTAAAGAGGTAAAGACTGATTTTATTGCACGCACTTGGTTCCATTAAAACGTCTTTGAGCACATCACGAGTGTAAACTGGCAGATTATCTGATACTCACTTCCTCAAATGTTACAATAAAATCGTCAGTTCCAGGAAACCCTCCCCCTATATCCAGCAATGCCATCTCGTGTCCCAGGTCAGCTCCAAGATCAAACACACCTCTAGCATTGGCAATAGACTCGCTGAAGCAATGGGGGTCTGAGGAATTGCTTCCCACATGGAAGCTGAAGGTCTCGAAAAACAAGTGCAAGGAAGTAATGACATACTGACTGCTCTTAGTGTGGACATTATGGCTTACAGTTTCTATAACTGAACTGGGGCACTAGCTCCTAAAGTACAATTACGTAAGTGAAAGTTCTCACAGAAAATTGTGAAAATTTAAACAGTGTCGAGATTGTTAACTTAAAAAAAAGATAGATGTATATAACATGCTGGAGTGTGTTTGTTGGAGTGCTTACACACGGTTGTTTTAACAGACATTTTAAATACCCAATGCAAAGTCAAATTCATGTTCTTGATCCTGAAACCCATTTTGCATTTCTCTTCATGCAAAACAGCATTTGTCCCACCCGTGGGACCAGAGCTAAACAAAACGCTTTATTTCATTTTAAATAGATTCATTGCATTACGTTATTGTTGCTTGGGGCTGGATAAGATGGGTTTAACAGTGATATCTGCTGTTGGCCCACAGCTTCCCTACACCTGGTTAAAAACCATACCTGACTCCAATGACCTCCACACCCAGCTCTCTAGCCACCTTCAGCAAGTGCCCACACTCCTCCAGGGAGGCTCCAAACTTTATGCTCATGGGAAACATGGATCCACTATCCTCTGTAGCGATTCGTAGCACCATTCTGTAGGAAAAACACACCCACAATGAAGTACTCTGGTGGATCAACATCTGCCTCCTGGAAAATCACCCTGGATCCTGCTTACTTGGCATTTGGATGGGCTCTGGCCACTTTGATGAGCTCCTCCTCGTTGTCGAAGGTCATGGCACAGATCCCCAAACTGGCAGCTTTTTTGATGTGCGAGGTCTGCTTGCAGGGGTTAGCATAAATAATCCTCTCCGGCAAGACCCCCATACCCCTTACCAACTCAAGCTCCACCTGAGAGAGAGAGAGAGGGAGGAGAACAGGCACATGCTGCCAGGCTACAAAGGGAAGGGGTCAATGGATGTCTGGTTTCTTGAAGAATATCCTAAAAACTCTACATGTTTCCCACAGCCCTTATAAAACTTTACCACGAGAAATGTGGATGGTAATTTTGTAGTTCTCCTATTGTCATTCTATGAATGTACCATTGTATAATATGTTGTACTACACTTCTCTTGGCTTTACAATGCTTACTTATGCTTAACCATGATTTCACTATGTGTTATTATACTTTGCTGTGTTCAATGTTTATCAGGGGAATGCATTTCTAGATGTTTAGAAGTCCATGTAAACTGGGAAATAATTTGTGTAAGGAGGTAGGTGGAATGGACAGCTCTACTAAATCTAAACATCATTAAAAAGGGCCCTTCCTGAGCCAAGGGAATGGAACAAACTTACTTCGCTGGCACAGTCGAACCCAGCTCCTAGCCTAGCCAGTGTCTGCACCACAGCTTCCATGGGGTTGCACTTCACTGCATAGAAGGGATGCACACGGGGGAGAGCCGTCGTCCAGCGCAGGTGCTTCTTGACAATATCCCCCAGGTCCGCCACAAAGAAGGCATCCTCGTCACCCTGAGCAGTACAGAGAGGTCGCTTTACAAGCCTTCGGAAATATTGCATTTTGATTTCCCTGGTGTGAAACAATGCAGGACCATACAGGTTCTGCATTGATGAGGATGAAGTCTACAGCATTGTTTGAAGCCCTGTGTGTAGCATAGTACTCACAGAGAGGGAAGCCTGCTCCAGTTGACTGTGCATCAAGACTAGAGCAGTAGTTTTGTCCTGCATAAGGGTGACCTGCGATTGGAAGATCTCCATCAATTCTGCTGCAGAAGGCTTTGCTAAAAGAAAAGAGTAATTGAAGGTTATGCCAGGACTGTGTTTTATGGAAGGAAGAGTAAAGTCCTTACACTACATTAACATGAAGCATTTACATTATCATTATCCTTACTTAATATTATTCCCAAGGCCATTTATTTTTGTTTTTATTTTACATAAAAAGGACAAGCGACGGCCAAAAATGAAATACTTACAATGAAGTTGTTTCACCTTTATTTATCATGGAGTTTATTTGCAGAAATGAACTTGTTTATTGCCGCATTTTCATTTCTCATGTGTATTCATTTTCATTAGGTCGTCTTTGGCAGGTTAAATATATTTGTCTACTTTGCATCCATTTTAAATGTGAGCACTGTCAACTCACACCTCAATGTAAATCAACAGACTGAAGTTTGTTTCAAAGGTGAAGTTGCCAAACAAAACAACATGTCATTTTGATAGTTAAAGTATATGAAACAATCAATTTCCATGCACAGCTACTTCCTACTCATCTCTACAGCTGATGAATAATGTTACTTTGACATAGTGAATTACATACTACTTTGTAGTTTGTGATATTTTGAAATCCAACATGAAATACTATACTTCTATGAAGGCTTTCAGTAGACTTTTGCAATATCATTTTTGCAGGGTTTTTAAATTTTTTTTAAATACATAGTTAAATAAAAAGATCTAAATTAGGTTTATATATTTTTGTTTTTAAATTATGCCACAATCCTAAAACCCTATATGATGCTAACCCTTTGGCCACAGCTGCATATGGATTATACAGTTTCACTTGAAATTACCTGAAGTTCTGTCCAAGGCTTCCATTCTTTCTGTCAAGCTGTCAATAATAATTTATTCTGTACCTCTATCTATGATCCACTAATTTCTTTAGGTCAGTCCAACTGCAGTGGTGTAGCTGCAATCTACAAGAAATAACCACAGGCATGAATGAGGCACCAGGAAACAGCTGCTTATACTTTCTATATTGCTAATGTTGCTAATATTGCTAATGTACCTGTCACAAAGACGGCTGCAGTGGGTGACGTCAGACCAGAAACAGGAAATAAACGACAGAGAGGGGTGTTTGGTGGAGGGAATGGTTTTGGTCAGCATTTAATAAATGAACAGCCAGTCAGAAAATAAACGGTTGTAACAAACACAAAAAACACAGGACACGGCACATTCGCCAAAACAAGAGACAAACAAAATTATCTAACACTACACAAAACATGGGGAGCAGATATTTTAACTTTACATTATTATTTTATTATTTATTACCTCCATCTCCAACCCCGAGTGGGTGAAAACATGCAGCTTTTATGCAGCTGTACCGTGACTCGATTGCTAATCAATCATTCAGTTGGAGCCTCGGTACAACTGCACGTGAATTAATAAAGTGCAATTCCCCGTGCTCACATATTACTACGTTTTACCTGCACCTGAAGTGCTGTGCAATCCTTGTACCTAAATACAAATATACATTTTAAACACTCATGTTACACAGACCCGTTTATATCCCGTGAACCAATGACTATACACCAGCATTAACACACAACACAAAATACACACAGGGGCGGGCACTTTGCCACAAGACCCGACACACAGAATTTAAGTTTTAGCGCTTACGCTCACTTCTAATATAAAATAAACACCTAGCTCCTTCAGATCTCTCTAACTACCAAACCAGACAGCTAAGCTGTTTACCAGCAAACATAAACACACAGTTTTATACCTGAACACACAATACTTACAACGGTGACTGCTCAGAAACAGATCGCACAGCCTTCTACTCAGCAATCCCAAATGATTTTGCTGTGAGGGTTTATATTCCCCACAGAAACATGGATAGGCAGGTGGTACCAGTTTACAACAATTTGCAAAAGCCAATACAACTAACAAAACTAGCAAAATAGGCGTGCCTTTGTTTTTAGAAGGAAGGATTTTTAACCCCTCCCTGCCTTGCCTGTGTTTTTAGAAGGAAGGATTTTTAAACCCTCCATGCCTTGCACTACTATATATATATGTATGTATGTATGTATGTATGTATGTATGCCCGTTTCCACAGGGATGCTTGTCCATGTTGGCTCCAATGCTTCCCACAGTTGTGTCAAGTTGGCTGGTAGTGGATCTCAACTCCAAATAGCTCATCCCATCTCATCCCACAGATGCTCAATTGGATTAAGATCTGGTGACTGGGCAGGCCACTGCAGTAAGATGAATTCACTGTCATGTTCGTGGAACCATTCCTGGACAATCCTAGCCTTGTGGCATGTTGCATTATCCTGCTGAAAAAATCCATTAGCAGATGGACACACCGTTGCCATAAAGGGATGCACATGAATGGCATTCAAACATTGCTCCACTTTTATCAAGGGGCCCAATGTGTGCCATGAAAACACATCCCACACCATCACACCACCACCACCAGCCTGCAATGTTGACACGCGGCATGATGTATTCATGTACTCATGTTGTTTTCTCCATTCCCTATTCCTCCCATCAGCCTGAAACAGCAAGAACCGCAATGTTTTTCCAATCCTCCAGTGTCCAGTTTTTTCGTTCCTTAGCCAACTGCAACCGCGGTTTCTTGTGTTTTGCTGAAAGAAGTGGAACTCTGTTAGGTCGTCGGCTGCAATACCCCATTCTTGTCAAGGGACGACGAGTTGTGCATTCTTTTATAGGTCTTTCGGCACCAATGTTGTACTGGACTGTCAGTTAACTAACTGTAGCCCGTCTGTTGCTCTGCACAATTCGTGTCAGCCTCCTTCGGCCTCTTTCATCAATGAGCCGTTTTCGACCACTGGCCTGCCATTGGCTGGATGTCCTTTGGGTGGTGGACCATCCTTGATACACACAGGAAACTGTTGACCGTCAAAAACCCAGCAGCGTTGCAGTTCTTGACACACTCAAGCCGGCGCGCCTGGCACCTACTACCATACCCCGTTCAAAGGCACTTAAATCTTTTGTCTTGCCCATTTACCGAATGGCACACATACACAATCCATGTCTCAATTGTGTCAAGGCTTAAAAATCTGTCTCTTTAATCTAATTCTTTAATCTGTCTCCCCTTCATCTACACTGATTGAAGTGAATTTAACAGGTTACATCAATAAGGGATCATAGCTTTCACCTGGTCAGTCTATTTCATGGAAAGAACAGGTGTTCCAAATGTTTTGTACACTCAGTGTATATATATATGTATGTGTGTGTGTGTGAAAGGCGAAACCCAGTGGTTTTGAGAGTCTAGTTTTCCCCAATTCTTCAAAGTCAATGCTGAGCGAATCTGGTTCGGCCATGCCATTAATTTAGGTGCGTCTTGTTTCGCCCAACGCCTCAACATCAGTGCTGTGCCAATCTAGTTTTGCCTATGCCAATGATTTGGGCCAGTCTAGTGTTGCATTTCTACACTCTCCCCTGCCAGCTTCCAAGTGCGTGCCAGGGTACCTGCCTCTCCTCCACTTCTGACAGCAATGTAGCGACTGGGTGCTGGGCTTCCAGAGGCAGTGCAGAAAAGGCAGGACACCAGGACTGGGTTTAATAGCAGTTATCTCTCTCTCCCAAAAAGTTAAACATCAAAAAGTCTTGCTCTTCCCTGTGTAGGCAAACTGACCACACACACACTAGAGAGAGAGAGAGAGAGTCACGATGGAGACCAAGCAGGTGGGTATGTCTCGTTTAGACAGTTTAATTATGACACAATAACATGCATGCAATTAACATAATAACATGCAGTCCACAGAGCTAGCTAACATGCCGCTCATCACTAGTCTCATCAGCATCAACAACGGGCCTGCTAGGTGAGTTACATCCAGTCAGTGACACCAATTGAAATATACAGTTCTTGTCGAAGATGGAACAAGGGATCAGCTGGCTGGGCAGATGAGGTCTAATGACTTAACAGGTTTACATGCAAATGTATTATACTATTGCTTTGCATGAATTTAACTGTGCATAGGTGTTGGAAGCTATTCTACAGCCTGTGTAACACAGATAATAAAATGGTTTTAATATAGACCTGGCCTGAAAGGTTTGCCCAGCCCTGATATACAGTATAGATCACAAGTTTTAGTTTGTGTGATTTCTTTGCTGGGCAAATGCATCTGTAATTTTAATCCAAGTCATTTTTTTTATAGTTTTATACATTCTGGTTGACGGACCCACATTTGTTTTTTTTTACCAAGTAAATAGAAAATTAAACATAGTTTTGCATTTTTTAATGCCATTTCGGTGTACATCCAATGTGTTGATCATAAGCAGTTGACACAGGAAGATATTGACTAGAATCACAATTGATTTGAATAGACATTTCAACATTAACCGTTAAGAAGAAAATAAAAGCACCAGGGCGAGTTTGCATATGTTTCCCTCTGCCTATCATAGTTAAACATGTTTATTTATTTTATTATAATGCTTGAACACTTTTATAGTCCTTAAAAACCCTGCTAATGCACTAAAACATACAAAAGATAAAAACTGCAATGATACAATACAGGGGACAGCAGAGGGCTGGGGCTTCGCGTCTAGCCTCTTCCACTCCCTTCTATTTCATAATGATCGGGGAGCAGACAGCCTTCGACCAAAGAGTCCTCCAGAGCAATCATCGGTGCTTCTTGACAATGTCTCCCAGGTCCGCCACAAAGGTGGTGTCCTGGTCCCCCTGAACAGGATAGAGAGGTCCCTTTAAACCTTCCGAAATAATACCCCATTTTGATTTCCCTGGTGTGAAACAATGCGCGACCATACAGGTTCTGCATTGATAAGGATGAAGTCTACAGCATTGTTTGAAGCCCTGTGTGTAGCATAGTACTCACAGAGAGGGAAGCCTGCTCCAGTTGGCTGAGCATCAGGGCTAGAGCAGTAGTCTTCTCCTGCATAAGGGTGACCTGCGATTGGAAGATCTCCATCAATTCTGCTGCAGAAGGCTTTGCTAGAAGAGGAGAGTAATTGAAATTTATGCAAGGATTGTGTTTTATGAAAGGAAGAGTAAAGTCCTTACACTAAATTAACATGAAGCATTTACATTGTCATTATCTTTAGTTAATATTATTCCCAAGGCCATTTATTTTTGTTTATATTTTGCATAAAAAGAACATGAGTCTACAGGAATTTTTCCGACAAGCGACGGCCAAAAATGAAATATTTACAATTAAGTTTTTTCACCTTTATTTATCATAGCATATATTTGCAGAAATTAACTTATTGATTGCAGCATTCTTATTTTTCTCATGTGTAATTCATTTCCATTAGGTCCTGTTGGGTAGGTTAAATATATTTTTCTCTACTTTGCATCCATTTTAAATGTGAGCACTGTCAACTCACACCTCATAATGTAAATCAACAGTACAGGAACCAGAAAAGAACAAGATGATTCAGCAACTAAGAGTGACTGAATGAAGATCAAGGAACTGAATGTTCCAGCACCCAAATAGGTTGGGCCAGATGACCGGGGGCAGAGGGAAGATGACATAAAGAATGTGCAATGCAGCAAAACTAGTATTAACTAAGTATCTGAAATAACATAAAAAAGCACAGGGAGGGGAAACTTAAGCCCCAAAGCCTTCCCTGATTGATTGAATTGAGGGGTAAAGAGATAATTAGGAAACTATATAACCCATGTACATGCTTTACCCCGGCAGAATACAATGGTTACTGATAAAGTGACCGTTGTTCTCCAGAGCGCTCTGTTGTTTGATGACCACTGCAATAAACCTTTAATGCAACAATCGGTGGCGATTGATTGTCTCTGACATCTCTGCACTTTATTTTGCGACCCTACAAATTGCCGTTGTCGGCAGGATTCCAGGATGTTCGTTGCGCTTCTGTTGGTGTGCGGACTCGTGACTAGATGTTTGGGGTAAGTAATACCTTTTGGGTGCGTAGCGGGTGAACTGGAATCCAAAAACCTGTGGGTTGTGAAGCTGCATAGGTGTAATGAGTAAAAAGGCATTGAGTGTGTTCATCTGGTTGTAACCAGGCAGGTGAGTGTGTGTCTGAAGGCGCCGTCACTGCATAGTTAGGCTGTCGGGTAAAAACCTTCTAGTAGCGGGCTGGTGGCCCCCACTACATTAGTAGTTGGCCGCCTTCTAGTAGCGGGGTGTCGTCCCCATTAAATTAGTAGTCGGTGACCCTTTGGAAGGGTGTGTTCTTTTGTTTAGGAGTTTGCTTTTATGTTGGAGAGTTTTTTGTTTAGAATTAAAGGAAGACCTGGAACTGACTGTTTATTTTGTAAGTTCATTTTGATTATTTATTTTTGAACCTCTTTTTGTTGGCCCTTGTGCCTGTTTGTTTGACTATTTTTGTTTAATAAAGAACTTTATTTTGCCTTTACTCTGTCTCTGAGCCTCAACACTCTGTCATCCTGTCACAGCGATATACATCGGGGTGGTGTTAGTGTCATAGGACAGTAGTTAAAATGACAAGCTCAAAGCCCCAGTCAGGAGTACGGGAGTACTTGACTGAAAAATGGGTAGACAGCAGGAAGAAGGCACTAGAAAAAGGCTGGCAACCAGACAGCCCAGATCACAAGCAAACAGAGTGGTTTCAAGAACAGAAAAAGGACAGACAAGAGTATGCTGTAGTAATCATGTTGCATAAGGCAGAGCGACTGGCTGCAGAATTAGAGGAAGTGAAAAGGGCGTTGGCTGAGAGCAAGCAAGCAGAACATGATCTTGATGTGAAATCATGGGGTGATTGGGCTATAGTGCGAAAAGTGCAAGAAATAGGGAAACTTATGTGAGTCTCCAAGGCAGAAGAAAAGGATGGAATAGATTGGGGTTATTTAGATTGGAAAGCCAGAGAATGGCAGGTAGAATAATATTTGGTTTCTAAAACCCAGAATTAAATCAATGTTTTATTTTCAAGTATTTGCATATTGATGATTGTTTAATTTGTTTTGAACTAAACAGGGAGATAGCGTTTTCTTGAATGGAGAACACTTGGTTTAACGAAGCACCAAAGTTACTAGTATTAACTGGTTTTATTTGCACATATACAAGATGTTTTGTTTATGTTGGTCACAATTGATTTTTTACGGAGCTTCTAACAGGGGAGGTGATAATAACTAGATTAATGTGGCAATATTAATAAATCACGTATAATGCAATGATAGTATAAGTCGGGGACTAAACCTGAAACAAAATAAGGGATCTAGATGAGAATATTAAAAATATTTTCGTGATAAATACTCGTGTGTGTGTTGTAAAGGACAGTTGTATTGTGTTTATGTTGTATTGTGTTTGTGACCGCCCATGCTAGCAAGCTGTATGGTTGTGAAGATTATACCATACACTTAAGACTATAGCCATATTTTAAGTAGCAACAGTTGAGCATAATGTGGAGTCTCTGAACTGGGTGTTACATATGTATCTAATATATGTTTGTCTGTTGGCTATTACATGTTGACCTATTTGTGAGTTAGGACAACCTGTTAATAGAAAAAACCTGTTAGGGTTAGGCATGCCAAATCCTGACAGGAGCAAGGGATTTTATATAGAAACTATATAGCCCATGTACATGCTTTACCCCGGCAGAATACACTGGTTACTGATAAAGTGACCGTTATTCTCCGGAGCGCTCTGTTGTTTGATGGCCACTGCAATAAACCTTTAATGCAACAATCGGTGGCGATTGATTGTCTCTGATATCTCTGCACTTTATTTTGCGATCCTACATTGGGGTCCCCAGTCGAGCTCCCAGATGTTGCTCCTCTGTCCCGGGACGCAGCTCCTAAGCCAGGCCACGTAGCACCTGGGTCCCATGCTGCCTCTCCGTAGCACAAACTGTTGATTCGTTAATCAACAATATATCTGCCCCGCACTCCCCTTCTCTTCAAAGACACACAGCCACCTTTAGCTAGGAGATTCGTGGAAATAATCAATCAAAAGATACAAAGGGTGGCATCACAACGTAGCCTAAGAAGCTCCTTCTCCATTTGGGCTATGCCGCCTGTCACTGTAATGCTGTGTGATCCTCTGGGCTTCCCATACTCCTCTGAGATAAGCACCATGGGTGGTGGTGTAGAACTGGACATGTGTTGCTTCCCCAGTAAAAAGCACCTGCAGAGGCTGTAAACAAATACATTTCATCTATGTATTTCTATATATATATATATATATATATATATATATATATATATATATATATATATGTATGTGTGTGTGTGTGTGTGTGTGTCTGTGTGTGTATATAAATATACAAGCTGTATGGTTGTGAAGATTATACCATACACGTAAGACTATAGTCATATTTTAAGTAGCAACAGTTGAGCATAATGTGGAGTCTCTGAACTGGATGTTACATATGTATCTAATATATGTTTGTCTGTTGGCTATTACATGTTGACCTATTTGTGAGTTAGGACAACCTGTTAAAGGAAAAAACCTGTTACATAAACCGTCACAAGTGGGGCGGATGAGGGTATTGGCATAAAACCCTAGTTAAAGTCCATGAGCGCACCAACATTGTGTAAATTTAAGGTGCAAAGGAAAACAAACCATTAATAAAATCCACCAAGTAGAGTAACTTGTCATATTGGAAAATTATATTGGTAAGACGTCAGTTTAGAATGATAATTTTATTAATAAATTGCTTGGGTTAGATTGGTTTTGTTTAAGCAAAAGATAGACGAACATTTTAGAAAAGGCAGGTGTTTAACACTATGTGACCTTTACATAAGTATTAGTGGGAACACGTAAACTGTGTTCACGAAATAGTCGAGTGCAGCTCAGACTGTGAAAAGGAACAGAATCTGTCACAGTTTGGGAACGGAAAGCTTTAGTTCAGGAGTTGATATAAGAGAGTGGATTAAAATAAAATATGGATCGCAACGGCGAGGCAATAGGACTGGAAGCTAGAAGTTTAGCTCAAAGAAGCAGTGTAAGATAAGATTCTGGGAGTGTTGCCAGAGAGCAGGCAATGTGCAGATAAGATGCCTGGGCAGTTGTCCAGCAGCAGAGCAGTGTTAATAGTAGATGTTGAAGGCACAGCTCACAGCTGCAAAATCACACCAACTTTTAGAATGAATACGATTTTAAGCAATGTTTTAATTGTGGCCGTATTGATCCTTAAAGATGATTTGTTGGAAAATGGCAGTGGCTACAGGAAAGTCTGAAATGGCAGAGGAACCGCAAGGAGATTATAACGAATATGTAAGAATGTTGCAACGGCTGCAGGCACAGATAGGGGAGTGACGTGCGGTGGTCTCAGTTGGAGCAAAGGGGGGAGGTAAGAGGCCACCCATGTAAAATGTTAGTTGATACTGGGGCTGGAATCTGCCAGTCCTGGTAACAAAAGAGTTTGTAGTAATCGAAGGAGTCAATGGAGGTACGTAAATAACATTTAGAACTGAACCCGTGGAATTTGTAATTGGCTCACAATCCGCGTTAGTCGAAATGTATCATGCTAAAATGCATGAACAAAACATTTTAAAGGTTTTTTTTTTGCACACAATAGATCATAAACCCTTATATCAAACAATCAAGAAAATCACTGCGGCTCTAACTGAAATTCAACATGAAGCAGTGTTAGCTGAGGTACATGCTAATATGGCTACTGATTTGGCTAAAATAAGTCTGCCCCGGACATCTGGTAAAGATTGGGAGTTCGGTAAAGGTGGACCTGACTGGTTTGGGTGGTGGAACATCTCGGGTAGGATTGCATTCTTAGGCTCATTTGTGTGCCTGATTATTGTACTCATCCTAGTCTGGAGGATGCGGAGGAACATGCGCACCATATGACGAGAGCGCAGACATCTGCAAGAGCAATATACACCCCTGCAACCTGCACCTATCTACAAAGATGCTTTGAGCATCTAAGGCAATAGGTCCCTGACAAGTGCTAGGAACCTCTGGCGGGGACCCGAAGATTAAGTCCTATGGTCTATCTGACCTATGGTCATGGACCATAAGGAGGGACTGAAGGAACCAAACAGGATAACAGGATCAACCAACGATCATTGGGGTGCAGTTTTGCAATATGAAGAACTTGTGAAAGGTGAAAGAAAGGACAGAATGTTTCATCACACCCTTAGGTTAAGTCAGAGTCAGATGACTGGGGACAGAATAAGGGTAGAAGGAGAAGTGTTAGGTTTGCTTAACCATAAAATGCTTGCTTAATCTTAACTGGTTTCTGAAATTAATATAACAAACGCAACGGGGGGGGGGGGGGTTTAGGGTTAGGCGTGCCAAATCCTGACAGGAGCAAGGGATTTAATATAGAAACTATATAGCCCATGTACATGCTTTACCCCGGCAGAATACAATGGTTACTGATAAAGTGACCGTTGTTCTCCAGAGCGCTCTGTTGTTTGATGACCACTGCAATAAACCTTTAATGCAACAATCGGTGGCGATTGATTGTCTCTGACATCTCTGCACTTTATTTTGCGACCCTACAAATTGCCGTTGTCGGCAGGATTCCAGGATGTTCGTTGCGATTCTGTTGGTGTGCGGACTCGTGATTACATGTCTGGGGCGATACCGTTTGAGTGCATAGCTGGTGAACTGGAATCCAAAAACCTGTGGGTTGTGAAGCTGCATAGGTGTAATGAGTAAAAAGGCATTGAGTGTGTTCATCTGGTTGTAACCAGGCAGGTGAGTGTGTGTCTGAAGGCGCCGTCACTGCATAGTTAGGCTTACACAACTTCTAAGAGAACCTTCTAGTAGCGGGCTGGTGGCCCCCACTACATTAGTAGTTGGCCGCCTTCTAGTAGCGGGGTGTCGTCCCCATTAAATTAGTAGTCGGTGACCCTTTGGAAGGGTGTGTTCTTTTGTTTAGGAGTTTGCTTTTATGTTGGAGAGTTTTTTGTTTAGAATTAAAGGAAGACCTGGAACTGACTGTTTATTTTGTAAGTTCATTTTGATTATTTATTTTTGAACCTCTTTTTGTTGGCCCTTGTGCCTGTTTGTTTGACTATTTTTGTTTAATAAAGAACTTTATTTTGCCTTTACTCTGTCTCTGAGCCTCAACACTCTGTCATCCTGTCACAGCGATATACATCGGGGTGGTGTTAGTGTCATAGGACAGTAGTTAAAATGACAAGCTCAAAGCCCCAGTCAGGAGTACGGGAGTACTTGACTGAAAAATGGGTAGACAGCAGGAAGAAGGCACTAGAAAAAGGCTGGCAACCAGACAGCCCAGATCACAAGCAAACAGAGTGGTTTCAAGAACAGAAAAAGGACAGACAAGAGTATGCTGTAGTAATCATGTTGCATAAGGCAGAGCGACTGGCAGCAGAATTAGAGGAAGTGAAAAGGGCGTTGGCTGAGAGCAAGCAAGCAGAACATGATCTTGATGTGAAATCATGGGGTGATTGGGCTATAGTGCGAAAAGTGCAAGAAATAGGGAAACTTATGTGAGTCTCCAAGGCAGAAGAAAAGGATGGAATAGATTGGGGTTATTTAGATTGGAAAGCCAGAGAATGGCAGGTAGAATAATATTTGGTTTCTAAAACCCAGAATTAAATCGATGTTTTATTTTCAAGCATTTGCATATTGATGATTGTTTAATTTGTATTGAACTAAACATTGGAGATAGCGTTTTCTTGAATGGAGAACACTTGGTTTAACGAAGCACCAAAGTTACTAGTATTAACTGGTTTTATTTGCACATATACAAAATACTTTGAGCATGTTGGTCACATTGATTTTTTACAAGAGCTTCTAACCTCTGGGAGGTGATAATAACTAGATTAATGTGGCCTATTAATATCTCACGTATGGTGCAATGATAGTATAAGGGGGGACTAAACCTGAAACAAAATAAGGGATCTAGATGAGAGTATTAAAAATATTTTCGTGATAAATACTCGTGTGTGTGTTGTAAAGGACAGTTGTATTGTGCACCCAAATATTGTGTTGGGCCAGATGCGGGCAAGCTGTATGGTTGTGAAGATTATACCATACACTTAAGACTATATTAACATATTTTAAGTAGCAACAGTTGAGCATAATGTGGAGTCTCTGAACTGGGTGTTACATATGTATCTAATATATGTTTGTCTGTTGGCTATTACATGGGTACCTATTTGTGAGTTAGGACAACCTGTTAATAGAAAAAACCTGTTTGTTAGGCATGCCAAATCCTGATAGCAGTAAGGGATACTATGTAAAAACAATATAACCCATGCTTTACCCCGGCAGAATACACTAGTTACTGATGAAGTGACTGTTATTCTCCGGAGCGCTCTGTTGTTTGATGACCACTGCAATAAACCTTTGATGCAACGATCGGTGTGATTGATTGTCTCTGATCATCGCTGCACTTTGTTTTTCAATCCTACAACAGACTGAAGTTTGTTTCAAAGGCGAAGTTGCCAAACAAAACAACATGTCGTTTTGATAGTTATAGTATATGAAACAATCAAAATTTCCATGCACAGCTACTTCCTACTCATCTCTACAGCTGATGAATAATGTTACGTTGACATAGTGAATTACACACCACTTTGTAGTTTGTGTGATATTTTGAAATCCAACATGAAATACTATACTTCTATGAAGGCTTCCGGTAGACTTTTGCAATATCATTTTTGAATATTATTGTAATATTGTAGTAGGGGGTGAATACTTCTGCAAACCATTGTATATATGAAGACGGGTGTAAGGAACGCGCACCCCATCTTAGTAAAGGGCAAGTGAAACCATTTTTTTTGGTCAGCTATGCCTCCTTCCCTTCTGAGAATTTGCCCTGGAGATTTGCAGACTGGATCTCTTTATAAACCTTGTTTCTATCCCTAAATCAACAGGTTACTCGCATGGAAAGCATTGTGAAGTGGACAAGCGTTCCAGCCATTGCCTTCTTCAGCGTTACCACTCAGAACCCTGAGGACGGCACGCGCCAAAAAGGTTGTCTATGTTTGTCTGATTTAACCTGGATAGAGGATTATTTGGATAGAGGTATGGCAAGTAGTGCGACTGGAATAAAATGGCAAAAGAACCCCTAGGGCACTACTTGAAAACTATATCCCTGGTAAATAATGTTGCAAAGAATACATACAGAGATCAATAAAGACCCAGACAGCAGAACGGAATTGCACTGGAGACATTTATTTTACTTAACCAAATGCAAATACAGTAAACACACACCACCAAGCACTAGGGGGCAATGTAGAGCAAAGGGCAGGAGTGGGGGTTGAGTACGTGCTCCCACTAGCCGTGCACAAAGCAAGGAGGGTCAGACTGCGGTTCGACTGCTTCCAGGACGCAGTGCACAAATCTCTTGCTTCCAGCACTGTCAGCAATGGTAAACACAAGCTTCCCACTGGAGACGCTTACATGGATCAACTTGCTTGGTGATTTTGCATTTTTCCTTTTGCTTTCTGCGCTTTACTATGTAGCCTTCCCAATGTTCCTAAGCTTTTATCATGGTATGCTGCAGTAAGGGTCAACTCTCTTCGGGGAACCAGGGCTTATAGTTATAAGTTATTAAGTTTTTTGTTTTTTTTTGAAGGGATCATTTAATTTAAGGACTGCATTTCTGGGCAGTATTGATTCATAGATATGAACTCCCCTTAAAGACATCACTCCTGGTTGCTAAAATAAAAAAGGACAGCTTTGAATGAAAATTAAGAGATTTTTCTGGTTTAATGAATTAAACAGTATTTCTTTAGCTCCCAGGCTGATCATTGCTGAAACAAAGACAGTTTTCACCAGCAGGGGGCATAGTTGGGCTTACTTGGCTGTGTTCTTAAGCGTATCCTGTTTTAACGTAATTGGTGTTGTTTTTTTTGAAGAACATAGATGGACCCTGATCTGGGGGCTGTGAGTTAGGAGAGGGTTGGATTGATCTGGGTGGCATTGGCTGGAGACCCCTTTTGCATTTACCATTGCTGACATTAACTATAAAACTGTTCATGTAACACCCGAGCCACAAAACTCCACCGGTAAGAGAATAAAATGTAAAAAAACACACACACAAATCAAAAAAACATATCAGAAACAAAATGAAACCAGTTTAACAGCAGTTAAGACAAACCAGGAATCTCTTTCGTAACGCTGGTGGTCCTTTCCCTTCCCTAGTCAGGTGAGAAAAAAAAGCTTATATAGTGTAATAAATCTGGTGCCACAGTAAACACCAGGGTAACACTATGGGCAACCTTTCGGCGATATACTGCAGATGCTATATTAAATCCCTTATCACAGTTATTGCTAGACCTTCCATAGATGGTCTTACACTGATCTCAAGTTGTAGTTCCTATGGATCCTGAAAAGCCTATTGCTCTTTGCTCTAAAATAGCATTCACTCTAAAGCCCAAGCTGTATATTCCCCAGTCATGACAATGAAAAGCACAATTTTGCTCAGTGCAAACCTCCCCTAAAGTCCATGTATGCAGTGCTGCAGTCCCAGTTTCATGCGGCATTCAGTCACGCCATCACCTTTTCAATGCCACACAAACCCCACCTGCTCCATGCTGCTGTATGCTTTAATCTGATCCTGATGTCAAATCCTGCACTCGCTTTTAGGTAAAGAAAGCCCCAGCTAACTCGCATTCACCATTCTCATATAAATACACAGTAAATTCATACAACATAATTTAAAAACAAATAAAGAAAAAAAAACCTCACATTTCAACAGTGTAGCATTTCAGAAAACTTGCCTATTAAACCCATTTTGCTTTAATGATAACACGTGACTGATCGTCATATAAAATAAGAGGCAGGATTAGGAAACCAGGAGGCGAGATCCCAAGCCCGCTGTATTTCTTTTAATTGCAGCCTGCTCGCTGTACAGGGAAGGGGTCCCAGAGCTGATTTCCGTGTTTAAATCATGCTGAACAGTTTGATTTGCAAGACCAGGAGTTCATCTTGTAAAAGGGGGATTCAGTCCTACAATGCCTTGTTTTTGCCCTTTGCCTCCCTCTTCTTCAAGCTGCAGTTCTTGGGAGAGCTCTCAATATTTTTCCGCAACACAATGCTAGAACTGCTCTGGTTTATAACCTGTGTCTGAGGGAACTGGGGGACGGAAACAGAGGTAACAGTGTAAACTATGTACTGAAAAACATATAAACGCAGAGATCCACGCCTAGTGTATACTGCCTCCTACTGGTGAAGCTACACAAGCCCACAAGACAGGGCTACAGGGGTCAGGTCAGGGTTTATACTTCCCCCTAGAGGTGGAAGACAGTAAGGGCTTGCCTCTATAAAAGTGTTTGAATAATCATTCTCAACTAGTGGGCTGACTGATCTTTCAGGTCCTATCTTAAAAGGTATGTAGGTTTCACCTCACCTGTAGGGGGCACTTTTTGCACAAATCTTAATCCTCTACTCCTGTTGAATTGGTCTCTGCTCTGGATCTCTCATGTCGTGTCCCAAAACACAGGTTAAGCTAATGTTAAGCCTGTGATAGCTATGGCTAAGGTGACAAAGTGTTAACAAACTCAGCTGGGTGTCCACAAGGCTGTCTATAGCAGGTGCAATGGCACGTCCCTGTTGGGTGCTCTGCAGGGTTTTACATGCGCTGGCCAGTCAGGAGGATGTGTGCGCTCACAGGCGGATGTGGGGTAGTGTTGGAGGGGGCCGAGGAAGAGTGTTGTCAGGTGAAACAGCAGCAGTGGCATTCAATGTTTTTTGTGGTTGTTTTTATTTGTTTGGCTAAAGTTGTCCTCTTGTAGTTTTGTTCGGTTTCTCTGTCTTTCTTGGTTTGCCGGCGTGTTGTGGCGATGTTTCGAAGGGGCTCAGGGGCAGAGGTGGGCAATAGCAGGCGAGAATCTGCCCGGTCCCCTTTCCAACAGGAGCCCTGGTCTCCAGAGCAAGCTGTCAGAGATCAGGACTGCAGGAACAAGAGACCCCCAATTATACAGCAATACATTACCACATCTAATGAATAGGACTTGCATGGAAATAGAGGGAAATCATTACTAAAAATGTTACTAGCTTAAGAAAATGCCTTTTTACTGTCTAAACCAGCTGAATACACCATACACTTGAAAATGTACAAAACTGACAGAAACAGCTATACATGTCAAGTATAAGAAGCTCATAAACAATATGGACTGAATGACTAAAACAGTGTGGCAATCCGGTCTACCACACCTGTGATTTCCTGTGTTTCTCCAGAGAAGAGGATTCTGTTTCCCTGACAACCACTGCCTTGGTAACCAGCATGTCTGGGTGCTGCTGCTTGGCCTCCTGAATTGCCATGGCAAGGGCCTGGGAAGAGAACAGGGGGCTCAGGAATCAGGATCACATGACCTTCCACATTGTAGCATGTCATTGAGCACTGTCTGTGGAGCTGGTCCAAGACAGGACAGAAGAAGAGCTTTTACCTGGTTTTGATCCACATCGTCATCTCCAGTAATGATAATCCTCTTCTCAATCCTGGTCTCTGAGAACCCGCCTTTCACTGTCTGCAAGACAGTAACACAACACAGGACAAGCACTACTAACAGCAGCATTATTATTTTTATTTTTTTGTTCCATTTCTGTATTTATTTGAAGTGAACAAATATATGTTGGAGTACATCCCCTGCCAAAGCACTAAATGAAAAATCAGACCCTGTTTTCTATCGGCTGACTAAGCAGTATTTGTGGAATGCAGTGATACAGCAGCAGCATCAGTCAGGAAGCCATTTTCTCACAAACTGGTGGCTAAACTCCCCTCTCTCAACATGAAATTTATTAAAATGGTTGCAGTCTTGCTGTGCTCTTAAAAACGTAAGAAACAACAGCAATATTGCAGGATCCATTTGGCTCTAGTTAATGGCAGGGATTTAAATCTTTAAGGCACATATGAATGCCTGATTGCTGGGTACCACTCTCTGTGGAAATTACCTTGGTAATGTGTGTAGTGGTTGCTGAGGAAACGGTTTCCGTGGTGACAGTTCCCACCGCCCTCCCAAGGGTACCAGTTTTCATCTGCAACAGCCAGCATTAGAATTAAACAATTAAAAGATAAACATCAGTTTCTGTATATTCTCCAACAGTCCTTTGTACAAGCTATTGAGGGCATCATAGTAAATCTAAAGTGACTTGCATACTGCTGCACAGCTTCCCACCCAGCACAGCGGTGACTAAAGTGACAACAGCAGTGGTTGTAAGGGAACTTATTTAGACATTAAGGTATGCAAGTTTCTGCCCCTTAGCATTTACTTAGAAGTGCTCCAAAATGTAAGCTTACAGGCGAGCTGGTCTCGGGGGGGGCAGACTGGGGGCTGGGAGGAGCCTCTTTTCCACCAATGACGCTGTGATTCTGCAAGAACAGACAGGGGCATCACACACAGGAGACGGTATGAGAGTAAACAGTAGCAAAACAGAGCTGCTTAACCACTTACTGAATCTGACAACCGCTTGTAACCGCAACCCCCCCCCCCCCAAAACAGAAACAAAAATTAAATACGAAGTAAAGAACAATGAAAGCATGGGACAACGTAGGCAATAGGGGTGTGCTGACATTCATACCTGTAATTGCCTTGAAGAGGCATTTATTTAAATTTGGCAGGTATTGATTTCAAAACAAGAAAAGCCATCTTTCCCTCGCCTTTAAAAACCAATCAATGACAATTAACTTCCGCACTGAGTGTTTTTCTGACTGGAAGTGAATTTCCCAACACGTTAATGAATGGAGTCGTTTAATTCCTGCCAATAAATACTTTTTAAAAAAGGTCATTACAAATATCAGCACACCCCTAGTAGGCAAGCACTATGTTTAGGACTGGGAACCAAGCCTTGCAGTATCCCAGAATGAATGAAGAAGCGAGCGAGGACCGTACCGGTGACACCGCCGCTGCCAGTGTTGTGACTGTCTGAGAGACTGTCGCGGTGTCCTTGCCAGTGCAGCTATTCCCCATCACCTGACCGGGACAGAAAGAGAGTCAGACACAATCTTACCATTGTTAATACTCTTACCTCTTCGCTCCACAACAGCAATCATGTGTTTCTCATATTTAACTTTTTACTTTTCTTTTTAAAATAATACAAAAAACATTGACCACAAAACATACCTGCTTATCTCATGAAATCTGGAGAGGTTCAACAGCCCTACCCAGGAGGTGATGGCCAGGTAATTGATTAAAAGATTAAAATGCATTACATTACCTGCTCAGTTGCCTCTATTATTGTAGTCTTGGTTTGGGATCCAATGGAGGCTTCAGTAGAAGGCTCTTCAACCTTGGCGTCTGTCTTTTTGAGGGACGGCACAGAGCTCACAACCGTACTTTTGTTCTTAGTGTCTGGTGGCTGTGAAAACAGACACACCTAAGTACACCTGGAAGGTGGAAATCACTAAGGCTTTACTATGACAGACTAAAATCAGCCCGCTACTATTTTAGTAATCTAGACTCTATCTGCTTTATGACCATGCTTCGATCACGGACAATCCAAGGACCTTGAACATGGTCATCACCCACCTTTCTAAGTATGTCTATTGAGCTCCACTAATGGTAAGGCAAGGACATGAATGCAATTTTCTTTGGTTTTGTGTGGTTTTGGCATGACCAGAAAATCAAGGACAATGCATGCAGAGTTTACATGAATACATATAAATACATGCATATATGAATTTGTCCATGTATGGTCTACAATATTATGAACTTAGCTGGAGTCGCTGCAACCGTTTTTAAAATCTGACGCTATACCTCGAGGGTATATAAGCACAGTACCTCGCAAGTCTCGGATTCAAGGAGAGCTCAGGTCTTCACAGATGAAAGATGACGGTTTAGCATACATTCCTTAAACAAAAATGAACGAAAAAAAACAAAACACAAACTTATAGAGAAGATGCAAATTCATAAAGATCTCAAAAAAATAAAGCGAGTGACATGCTTCCAATGGTTGTCAAACTGAAGACGGCCAGGAACCAAAAATGTGCTTCAACATGCTTTTCACATGCCAACAAACACAGGTCGCACAGTTCATGCATTGTGATGGAGAATGGGTCAGTCAGGTGAGGAGAACAGGGCGCTGGTGTGTGAGTATGAGGGGAGGGGAGGTGAATTGTGCTACCTCGTGGTGTGACAAATCTTCTAAGCCTTTGCCTTGCATCTCCTCTGGTGGTTTCTCCTGGGCGGACATGAGCCTGGCCGAGAAGAAGCAAGAGGACTCCTCAAAGTCGTCCCGGCCCACCTCAGGCAGCCTGTCCCGCCCCCCCAGCTCTGACATGCCCTTGGAGAACTCCTCCACGCCGGTGTGAAGGTCCATAATGACGGTGAAGTCCACCTCAGCCTCCAGGCTGGAGGTGGAGCTGACAGTGATGCTAGAGCACTTGCGCTCAATGCCCAGGTGCGTCTCCTTCAGGTACAACGTCTCCCTCTCCTGGTCATCCTCTGAGGCCGAGCCCAGCCGTCGCTCCCACGGCACCCTCTGGACAAGAGACCGAGACACAGTGAGTCACAGTGGACAGCTGGACACCACCACCAGGGCAAAAACCTGGGTCTGGATGGAGGTGATCACGGATGATAGATGGGAACAGAGAAAGGTGGAGGACCCCTTCTGATCAGAGAAAAATCATACATTTGACCTTGTTTGTGTAAGGACAGCCACCAATTGACAAAGTAAAGATGTCTAGCTACATTTATCTTGCTTGTGTGGCTTTATTATTCCAGCATGTCCAATATTGTAATTTCTGTGTGAAAAAGATGGTAAACTCAATACAGAGAGCTCAATAAATACAATGGTTTTACAGCCACCAGATTCAGTACAGAAAAAACATTTTCAAAGTCTCTTGGGTTGTTTGTTTCTAACTCTAACATAAACAGGACATTTTCTCCTTTCAGAAAGCAGGAGATAATTAAAGACTGGAGAAATATGTCTCTTATTACCGTCAAGATTTTAATTATGAAATATTCAGGAGACTAAAAGCCTGGTAGTAGGGGATGGGTGATATTAAGAATAGTGATGAAAATGCAAATGGACACCAGGCAGTGTGCAGAGTTTGTGGGCCAAAGGGTTAATGAAAGATGGATGATGTGATCTTTTATATTCAAGCAAAAGTGAGCAACCTGTGATTCGTCAAGCGCTTCTTCATGAATGGCAGGTGTGGAGAGGGGCTCCTGCAAAAGCAAAAGGAAAGCATGTGCAAACCGGACCTAAAAGACCACTTGCCAATTTCAAACTGATCCAGAAATCAACCCAACGAAACAAAAACGCACTCCCTGTCCCTGTTACACTTAAACTTATCAATACAATAATTCAATATTTTCATAGATGCCTATTTGATAAACAAAAGAGTAGACTGCATTAAACAACTCTAAGTGCACAGTATATACTGAAGAACAACTTAGGACTATATTAAGGGCAACATGTTGTTCTGCACATGCAATAAGATAGAAATTATGATGAAAAGGTAAATCAAAAACAGCAAACAATCCACATAAAAACACATCAGAACCAATTAAACAGACACAATCCACTTCTCCCATCCACAATAGTAACATTATAAATATATATATATTCTGTAACTGACAAAGTATTTTACTATGACACAATTTTTCTATCTTGTTAGTACACGCCATTTAGTTATTCATTTTTGTAGCTCACTATCCCCGAAACCTGGGACTGACGTTAAGGCTTTTTAAAAATGTATTATTTATGGATTACAGTGAAACGTTTCACCTTCCTCATCCCTGGAATACTACGTTTACTGATAGCTCTTCTCAAATTACCTATTCCAGCATGTAAACCCTACAACCTTTACTAAATCTTTTAGTATTCTAACTCATATGAAATGCAAAGCTGTGCAACCCCGCTATCAGCCAGATACTCCCCTCTAAGCTTAGTTCCCATCGACCAAAATCAAATCACTTTCAATTAGCACCAACAAACCCAACTGCATTTGAGGAGGATGTAACCTAATGATAGACCCACAAGATGGGTCCAACAGGGAAATACCAAAAGGGAGGTGAATGAATTTATGATCA
>NC_054588.1:1777769-1800595 GCF_017654505.1 Polyodon spathula
GCGTTGACTTACAACTTTTCATATGAGATAATGCAGCTGCACTACACTTCACGTGCGTTGAATTACAACTCACAACTCACTACAATGTGTTGTATCTTGCTGTGTTACCCTACGTCTTACTACACTGCACGTTCGGTGAATTGCACCTTCGTTATTGTGGTACACACTACACTTCACGTGCGTTGACTTACAACTCACTACATCTGTTGTATATTGGTGTGTTACCCTACGTCTTACTACACTGCACGTTCGGCGAAGTGCACCGGAGTCATTGTGTTTCCATCCGCCTACGAACCCTTTATATATGCATTAACTTGCAACTGCACAGTACGGATCACTCCTCCCTATGTGCCTTTACTTGCAGTTTATTCATTTTAGTAGCCTACATCTCATTATTGTACACGTACACTATTTTGCATATGATATGATGTAGCACACTACACTTCACGTGCGTTGAGTAACAACTAAGTACATGTGCGTTAACTTGGTGTGTTTCCATACATCTTACTTCACTGCGCATTCGGTGAATTGCACCTTCGTTATTGTGGTACAGTACGGCTCAATACTCCATATGACACTTTGCTTACAGTTGATTCATTGCGGTTGCCTACATCTCAGTATTGCCCCTGTATACTATTTTCAAATGAGATAATGTAGCACACTACATTTCACGTGCGTTCACTTACAACTCACTGAATGTGTTGTATCTTGCTGTGTTACCCTATATCTTACTACAATGCACGCTCGGTGAATTGCATCGAGTCACTGTGGTACAGTAGGGATCACTCCTCCCTATGTGCCTTTACTTGCAGTTTATTAATTTTAGTAGCCTACATCTCATTATTGTACACGTACACTATTTTGATATGATATGATGTAGCACACTACACTTCACGTGCGTTGAATTACAACTCACTACATGTGTTGTATATTGGTGTGTTACCCTACGTCTTACTACACTGCGCATTCGGTGAATTGCACCTTCGTTATTGTGGTACAGTACGGTTCACTACTTCATATGTGCCTTTGCTTGCAGTTTATTTATTGTGGTTGCCTACATCTCACTATTGTCCACGTGGGTTATTTCCATATGAGATGATGTAGCACACTCCACTTCACGAGCGTTGACTTACAACTCACTACATCTGTTGTAACTTGATGTCTTACTACACTGCACGTTCGGCGAAGTGCACCGGAGTCATTGTGTTTCCATCCGCCTACGAACCCTTTCTATATGCATTAACTTGCAACTGAGTTAATTTGGTACAGTACGGCTCACTGCTCCTTATGTGCCTTTGCTTGCAGTTGATTCATTCTGGTTGCCTGCATCTTACTATTGTACACGAAAACTATTTTTCACATGAGATGATGTAGCACACTAAACTTCACGTGCGTTGAATGACATATCACTACAAGAGCGTTAACTTGGTGTGTTTCCCTACGTCTTACTACACTGCACGTTCGGCGAAGTGCACCTTCGTTATTGTGGTACAGTACGGCTCACTGCTCCATATGTGCCTTTGCTTGCAGTTGATTCATTCTGGTTGCCTGCATCTTACTATTGTACACGAAAACTATTTTTCACATGAGATGACGTAGCACACTAAACTTCACGTGCGTTCACTTACAACTCACTGAATGTGTTGTATCTTGCTGTGTTACCCTATGTCTTACTACAATGCACGCTCGGTGAATTGATTCGAGTCACTGTGGTACAGTAGGGATCACTCCTCCCTATGTGCCTTTACTTGCAGTTTATTAATTTTAGTAGCCTACATCTCATTATTGTACACGTACACTATTTTGATATGATATGATGTAGCACACTACACTTCACGTGCGTTGAATTACAACTCACTACATGTGTTGTATATTGGTGTGTTACCCTACGTCTTACTACACTGCGCATTCGGTGAATTGCACCTTCGTTATTGTGGTACAGTACGGTTCACTACTTCATATGTGCCTTTGCTTGCAGTTTATTTATTGTGGTTGCCTACATCTCACTATTGTCCACGTGGGTTATTTCCATATGAGATGATGTAGCACACTCCACTTCACGAGCGTTGACTTACAACTCACTACATCTGTTGTAACTTGATGTCTTACTACACTGCACGTTTGAATTACAACTCACTACATGTGCGAACTTGTGTGTTTCCCTACCTTACTACACTGCACGTTCGGTCATTGCACCGGTTTGTGGTACATCCGCCTACGAACCCTTTATATATGCATTAACTTGCAACTGAGTTAATTTGGTACAGTACGGCTCACTGCTCCTTATGTGCCTTTGCTTGCAGTTGATTCATTCTGGTTGCCTGCATCTTACTATTGTACACGAAAACTATTTTTCACATGAGATGATGTAGCACACTACACTTCACGTGCGTTGAATTACAACTCACTACATGTGTTGTATATTGCTGTGTTACCCTACGTCTTACTACAATGCACGTTCGGTTGCACCTTCGTTATTGTGCTACAGTACGGCTCAATACTCCATATGACACTTTGCTTGCAGTTGATTCATTGTGGTTGCCTACATCTCAGTATTGCCCCTGTATACTATTTTCAAATGAGATAATGTAGCACACTACACTTCACGTGCGTTGAATTTACAACTTCACGTGCGTTCACTTACAACTTTGCACTTGCCTACATCTCACTATTGTGTTGTTTTTCATGAGATTGTAGCACACTACATTTCACGTGCGTTACAACTCACTAATGTGTTGTATCTTGCTGTGTTACTACAATGCACGCTCGGTGAATTGCATCGAGTCACTGTGGTACAGTAGGGATCACTCCTCCCTATGTGCCTTTACTTGCAGTTTATTAATTTTAGTAGCCTACATCTCATTATTGTACACGTACACTATTTTGATATGATATGATGTAGCACACTACACTTCACGTGCGTTGAATTACAACTCACTACATGTGTTGTATATTGGTGTGTTACCCTACGTCTTACTACACTGCGCATTCGGTGAATTGCACCTTCGTTATTGTGGTACAGTACGGTTCACTACTTCATATGTGCCTTTGCTTGCATTTTATTTATTGTGGTTGCCTACATCTCACTATTGTCCACGTGGGTTATTTCCATATGAGATGATGTAGCACACTCCACTTCACGAGCGTTGACTTACAACTCACTACATCTGTTGTAACTTGATGTCTTACTACACTGCACGTTCGGCGAAGTGCACCGGAGTCATTGTGTTTCCATCCGCCTACGAACCCTTTATATATGCATTAACTTGCAACTGAGTTAATTTGGTACAGTACGGCTCACTGCTCCTTATGTGCCTTTGCTTGCAGTTGATTCATTCTGGTTGCCTGCATCTTACTATTGTACACGAAAACTATTTTTCACATGAGATGATGTAGCACACTAAACTTCACGTGCGTTGAATGACATATCACTACAAGAGCGTTAACTTGGTGTGTTTCCCTACGTCTTACTTGCACACATGCACGTCACACTACACTTACACACTGCACGTTCGGTGAATTGCACCTTCGTTATTGTGCTACAGTACGGCTCAATACTCCATATGACACTTTGCTTGCAGTTGATTCATTGTGGTTGCCTACATCTCAGTATTGCCCCTGTATACTATTTTCAAATGAGATAATGTAGCACACTACATTTCACGTGCGTTCACTTACAACTCACTGAATGTGTTGTATCTTGCTGTGTTACCCTACGTCTTACTACAATGCACGCTCGGTGAATTGCATCGAGTCACTGTGGTACAGTACGGATCACTCCTCCCTATGTGCCTTTACTTGCAGTTTATTAATTTTAGTAGCCTACATCTCATTATTGTACACGTACACTACTTTTCACATGAGATGATGTAGCACACTACACTTCACGTGCGTTGACAACTAACTACATGTGTTGTATAGTTGGTGTGTTACCCTACGTCTTACTACACTGCACGCTCGGTGAATTGCACCTAGTACGGTTCACTCCTCCCTATGTGCCTTTACTTGCAGTTTATTAATTTTAGTAGCCTACATCTCATTATTGTACACGTACACTATTTTGATATGATATGATGTAGCACACTACACTTCACGTGCGTTGAATTACAACTCACTACATGTGTTGTATATTGGTGTGTTACCCTACGTCTTACTACACTGCGCATTCGGTGAATTGTACACCACTCGTTATTGTGGTACAGTACGAGATGATGTAGCACACTCACTACTTACTACATATGTGCCTTTGCTTGCATTTTGCATTTATTGGTACAGTACGCCTACATCTCACTATTGTTGATTCACGTGGGTATTGTATTTTTTCACATGAGATGATGTAGCACACTACACTTCACGTGCGTTGAGTAACAACTCACTACATGTGTTGTAACTTGGTGTGTTACCCTACGTCTTACTACACTGCACGTTCGGTGAATTGCACCTTCGTTATTGTGGTACAGTACGGATCAACCCTTTATATGTGCCTTTGCTTGCAGTTGATTAATTGTGGTTGCCTACATCTCACGGCTCTATTTTCATATGAGATGATGTAGCACACTACACTTCACGTGCGTTGACTTACAACTCACTACATCTGTGTTGCCTGCATCTTACTACACTGCACGTGTACACGAAATGTGCACAGTATTTTGTGGTTCACATGAGATGATGTTACAACTGAGTTCACTACTTCATATGTTACTTTGCTTGCAGTTTACATTACATCTCACTATTGTACACGTGCATTTATGAGATGATGTAGCACACTACACTTCACGTGCACGGACTACATCTGTTGTATATTGGTGTGTTACCCTACGTCTTACTACACTGCGCTTCGGTGAATTGCACTAGTTTATTCATTGTTTGCCTACATCTCACTATTGTACACGAACACTACTTTTCACATGAGATGATGTAGCACACTACACTTCACGTGCGTTGACTTACAACTCACTACATGTGTTAACTTGGTGTGTTTCCATACATCTTACTTCACTGCGCATTCGGTGAATTGCACCTTCGTTATTGTGGTACAGTACGGCTCAATACTCCATATGACACTTTGCTTGCAGTTGATTCATTGTGGTTGCCTACATCTCAGTATTGCCCCTGTATACTATTTTCAAATGAGATAATGTAGCACACTACATTTCACGTGCGTTCACTTACAACTCACTGAATGTGTTGTATCTTGCTGTGTTACCCTATATCTTACTACAATGCACGCTCGGTGAATTGCATCGAGTCACTGTGGTACAGTAGGGATCACTCCTCCCTATGTGCCTTTACTTGCAGTTTATTAATTTTAGTAGCCTACATCTCATTATTGTACACGTACACTATTTTGATATGATATGATGTAGCACACTACACTTCACGTGCGTTGAATTACAACTCACTACATGTGTTGTATATTGGTGTGTTACCCTACGTCTTACTACACTGCGCATTCGGTGAATTGCACCTTCGTTATTGTGGTACAGTACGGTTCACTACTTCATATGTGCCTTTGCTTGCATTTTATTTATTGTGGTTGCCTACATCTCACTATTGTCCACGTGGGTTATTTCCATATGAGATGATGTAGCACACTCCACTTCACGAGCGTTGACTTACAACTCACTACATCTGTTGTAACTTGATGTCTTACTACACTGCACGTTCGGCGAAGTGCACCGGAGTCATTGTGTTTCCATCCGCCTACGAACCCTTTATATATGCATTAACTTGCAACTGAGTTAATTTGGTACAGTACGGCTCACTGCTCCTTATGTGCCTTTGCTTGCAGTTGATTCATTCTGGTTGCCTGCATCTTACTATTGTACACGAAAACTATTTTTCACATGAGATGATGTAGCACACTAAACTTCACGTGCGTTGAATGACATATCACTACAAGAGCGTTAACTTGGTGTGTTTCCCTACGTCTTACTACACTGCACGTTCGGTGAATTGCACCTTCGTTATTGTGGTACAGTACGGCTCAATACTCCATATGACACTTTGCTTGCAGTTGATTCATTGTGGTTGCCTACATCTCAGTATTGTACACGTATACTATTTTCAAATGAGATGATGTAGCACACTACATTTCACGTGCGTTCACTTACAACTCACTGAATGTGTTGTATATTGGTGTGTTACCCTACGTCTTACTACAATGCACGCTCGGTGAATTGCATTGCAACTGAGTCACTGTGGTACAGTACGGTTCACTCCTCCCTATGTGCCTTTACTTGCAGTTTATTCATTTTAGTAGCCTACATCTCACTATTGTACACGAACACTACTTTTCACATGAGATGATGTAGCACACTACACTTCACGTGCGTTGACTTATGACTATGATGTAGCACACTCCACTTCACGTGCGTTGACTTACAACTCACTACATCTGTTACGGTTCACTACTCCATATGTGCCTTTGCTTGCAGTTTATTTATTGTGGTTGCCTACATCTCACTATTGTACACGTACACTATTTTGATATGAGATGATGTGTGTTCACGTGCGTTGAATTACAACTCACTACATGTGTTGTTGGTGTGTTACTACGTCTTACTACACTGCGATTCGGTGAATTGCACCTTCGTTATTGTGGTACAGTACGGCTCACTACTCCATATGTGCCTTTGCTTGCAGTTTATTCATTGTGGTTGCCTACATCTCACTATTGTCCACGTTCGGTGAATTGCACCTTCGTTACCGGAGTCATTGTGTTTCCATCCGCCTGTGGTACAGTACGGTACAGTCACTACTCCCTATGTGCCTTTGCTTGCAGTTGATTCATTCTGGTTGCCTACATCTCACTATTGTACCTACTATTTTTCACATGAGATGATGTAGCACACTACACTTCACGTGCGTTGAATTACAACTCACTACAATGATTGTGTGTTACCCTACACTACACTGCACGTGCACCTTCGTTATTGTGGTACAGTACAACTCCACTGACATTTGCTTGTTGATTCATTGGGTTGTTACATCTCAGTATTGTACACGTATACTATTTTCACACACTACATTTCACGTGCGTTCACTTACAACTCACTGGTGACCCTATCTTACTACAATGCACGTCGGTGAATTGCATGAGTACAGTACAGTAGGGATCACTCCTCCCTATGTGCCTTTACTTGCAGTTTATTAATTTTAGTAGCCTACATCTCATTATTGTACACGTACACTATTTTGATATGATATGATGTAGCACACTACACTTCACGTGCGTTGAATTACAACTCACTACATGTGTTGTATATTGGTGTGTTACCCTACGTCTTACTACACTGCGCATTCGGTGAATTGCACCTTCGTTATTGTGGTACAGTACGGTTCACTACTTCATATGTGCCTTTGCTTGCATTTTATTTATTGTGGTTGCCTACATCTCACTATTGTCCACGTGGGTTATTTCCATATGAGATGATGTAGCACACTCCACTTCACGAGCGTTGACTTACAACTCACTACATCTGTTGTAACTTGATGTCTTACTACACTGCACGTTCGGCGAAGTGCACCGGAGTCATTGTGTTTCCATCCGCCTACGAACCCTTTATATATGCATTAACTTGCAACTGAGTTAATTTGGTACAGTACGGCTCACTGCTCCTTATGTGCCTTTGCTTGCAGTTGATTCATTCTGGTTGCCTGCATCTTACTATTGTACACGAAAACTATTTTTCACATGAGATGATGTAGCACACTAAACTTCACGTGCGTTGAATGACATATCACTACAAGAGCGTTAACTTGGTGTGTTTCCCTACGTCTTACTACACTGCACGTTCGGTGAATTGCACCTTCGTTATTGTGCTACAGTACGGCTCAATACTCCATATGACACTTTGCTTGCAGTTGATTCATTGTGGTTGCCTACATCTCAGTATTGCCCCTGTATACTATTTTCAAATGAGATAATGTAGCACACTACATTTCACGTGCGTTCACTTACAACTCACTGAATGTGTTGTATCTTGCTGTGTTACCCTATATCTTACTACAATGCACGCTCGGTGAATTGCATCGAGTCACTGTGGTACAGTAGGGATCACTCCTCCCTATGTGCCTTTACTTGCAGTTTATTAATTTTAGTAGCCTACATCTCATTATTGTACACGTACACTATTTTGATATGATATGATGTAGCACACTACACTTCACGTGCGTTGAATTACAACTCACTACATGTGTTGTATATTGGTGTGTATATACATGCAGTGACTTGCACCTGAGTTGGTGTGCAACTCTATATTGTACACGTTTGGTGAGTTGCACCTTTGTCGGTTTGGTCTCCTACGCCTCAGTAATGTACACGTGCAGTAACTTGCACCAGAGTCAGTACTTATAGACGTGCGGCGACATGCTCCTAAGTCGGTGTGGTATCCTACCCCTCAGTACTCTACACATGAGGCGAGTTGCACCTGACTGTGGTGTGGTACCTTACACCTCACTACACGTCCGGTGACTTGCATCTGAGTTGGTGTGGCACGCGCCTGTTCAGTGCTGTTCACGTGCGGTGAGTTGCACCGGAGTAACTCTGAAACCCACCTCAGTACTGTCCACGTAAGGTGACTTGCCACAGTCGGTGCTGAAGACGGCCTCAGTACTGTACACGTGCTGTCACGAAATCCGTGGGTTCAGATTTCTTTACGTACTCTTTCCATTTCGCTCAGCATATCTTATCTCAGGGGAGAAGTTAGGAGAACAGAGTTGATACTACTCCTAGTGGGGTATTGTTCTGCACTGGACCCGCAATATATCCAGATGATTAATATAGCACCCAAGAAATCGACACTCATGTATTTAAAGTTTTTTACGAATTGCAGTATGATCCGTACTCCTTCGGTTTATTAACCTGGATATGAGTAGTTAAGGCTACTTCGTATCCCCAGCTGACAGACACACTGGGCAGTCCAGAGTCTTAACAGATATCAACGTTAACACTTTAATACATGTATATATGTATGTATTCAAGGCCGACAAGCAGGCCAAAAACATGTCACTTAAAGTGCCAAATGGTCTATTTCAGCACATTCAACGAATCACTCTCTTATTTCTAAAACATAGCGTGAGTCCCACGTGCAATGACTTGCACATACATGTGAGTACCCTAAACCACATACATGTGCGGTCATGCTTACCTGAGTTGATGTGTAAATCGTAAAAGGATAGGATTGTCTTCACCTGGCAAATTAAACTGAGTTCATTCAGCTCAGTTGTGTTTTGGTTTGCAGAAGATGGACCACCTTACCCTGCCTGTGATAAGTGTGGTGGTCTATTGTAATTTACCTAGGAGTTATATAGGTTTTTTGTCCCATTGGAATACATGGGACGCCTCAATTAGATCCAATCATTAATCAGTGAGACAATCCATTTTACAAATAATAGTTTTTTCAAAAGATCCAGACTAACTTTTCAGAATTAATAGGTGTCATGTACTCAAATAAATTCAAAACTTCACATTTGTTTCAACTCTTATGATCTCATTCCTTGTTTTCCTCCGAGCCCCTCCTTTATCTGAAAAGTTAAGTGAACCAGTGTTCCCAGGATCTTGGTTTATAATATAATATAAAAACACTACTGTTATATGTGCATGCAAAACACTATTTTTATATGAGAGATGTTCTTAATATGTGACATCACCTTCTAATATTCTTATATTTTACTAAATTAAAGGTAGATTTATGACATATGAATGATGGTTAAGCCATAATTTTTGCATATTATTACAAGATATATTCTTATCTGTGTTAAACCATTAACTCCATAAACCTTAAATTCCAAATCTATAAGACTTGCAGCTTCGCTGAAGTGGAACTTAAGGACATTCCTCCTTTTTGGATAAGGAGAGCCCCCCCCCCCCCCCCCCCCCCCCCCCCCTTTTTCAATGCAGCAGTTTCAAAGAACCACATTATAAGGACTCCATCTACCATCATTAGACAATAGTATAGTGGATTAACAACAAGGTACATTATAGTATATCATTACAAACTTAACACAAAAACATAACACAATGCCTTTTATATTCTATAATTCAATGGATATCATAATGTCTAGAGGTCTTGTTGTTCAATAGAAGGAGAAATAAAACTAAATAAATCATTTTCCCATTTAATTAAATCGAATATTGCTCCAGCTTTTAATCTTCTTATCATTAAAGTAAAGTCATGAACAAGCAATAATACTTATGAAATCAATTTTTTATTTTTTTTTGTTTCAAATATCATGCTGTCTAAAAAAGGGGTTAATCATTTATTTTACTAATTTATAATACCTTTATGTCTATTTTCTATTTTTTTGACTATTATGAACTATAGACAGTATCAATTAGCACTGAACCTGTCTCATTATAAGATAATCTTTCAATTAATTTACTTCAGTTTAACAGTTGCTCCTAGAATTTATAATATCACTTTATTTCTTTGGTGATTCCCTCTGAGATTTAAATCCAACCACCAACCAGTATAACTGCATTCGACTCTTATCTTTTTATAATGACTGAACTAGGCTTGACCCTGTTCTTTGTTCATACACAATCCAGCTGAGACAGATCTTTTCTTAAGACTTTGGTTGTTCAAGGATTAATGTTAATTTATTGTGGTAAAGAATCCCTTTCTTATCTTATTTTGTTGGAACATAAATTTGTAGATTAACTTTTTAGTCGAAATGATGTTTTTTATCAAGCCTCATGCTTTCTAAAGATATACAAGTGGTAAATCGTTCATTATATATTTTCTTAGAAATTCCCATTTTATTAAGTACTTAATTAAAAACATGTGTAGACTGACCTATTTCATGGAACAAGAGAGCCATCTACTGGTGGTACAAGGATACTCCCTCTTTATCCCTCCTTCTAAAAAGCCTCTAACACTTCATTTTTATATCAAAGTTCATTCCATATTTGAAATTGCCTAGTCCATTTCCAGCATATCCCCACATTCCCAGCAGGATTCAACTTCTGTGCCAGTTCAGCGGTTGACTTGGTGTGGTACCCTACACCTCATTACATGTGCAGCTGAGTCGGTCTGGTACGCTCCTCATCAGAACATAAGAAAGTTTACAAACAAGAGGAGTTCGGCCCATCTTGCTCGTTTGGTTGTTACTAGCTTATTGATCCCAAAATCTCATCAAGCAGCTTCTTGAAGGATCCCAGGGTGTCAGCTTCAACAACATTACTGGGGAGTTGATTCCAGACCCTCACAATTCTCTGTGTAAAAAAGTGTCTCCTATTTTCTGTTCTGAATGCCCCTTTATCTAAACTCCATTTGTGACCCCTGGTCCTTGTTTCTTTTTTCAGGCTGAAAAAGTCCCTTGGGTCTGCACTGTCAATACCTTTTAGAAATTTTGAATGCTTGAATTAGGTCGCCGGGTAGTCTTCTTTGTTCAAGACTGAACAGATTCAATTCTTTTAGCCTGTCTGCATATAACATGCCTTTTAAGCCCGGAATAATTCTGGTCGCTCTTCTTTGCACTCTTTCTAGAGCAGCAATATCTTTTTTATAGCGAGGTGACCAGAACTGCACACAATATTCAAGATAGGTCTTACAAGTGCATTGTACAGTTTTAACATTACTTCCCTTGATTTAAATTCAACACTTTTCACAATGTATCCGAGTATCTTGTTAGCCTTTTTTATAGCTTCCCCACATTGTCTAGATGAAGACATTTCTGAGTCAACAAAAACTCCTAGGTCTTTTTCATAGATTCCTTCTCCAATTTCAATATCTCCCATATGATATTTATAATGTACATTTTTATTTCCTGCGTGCAGTACCTTACACTTGTCTCTATTAAATGTCATTTACCATGTGTCTGCCCAGTTCTGAATCTTGTCTAGATCATTTTGAATGACCTTTGCTGCTGCAACAGTGTTTGCCACTCCTCCTACTTTTGTGTCGTCTGCAAATTTAACAAGTTTGCTTACTATACCAGAATCTAAATCATATAATGTAAATTAGTAGCAGATTCAACTAATACTGAGTGGTGTGCGGTTACCACTATCTTACACAGATTACATGTGCAGCTCTGGGTACGCTCCTCCTCAGTACTGTTCACGTGCTATGAGTTGCACCGGAGTCACTTTACCGACTCGGACGCCGCATATCCTTTCTGCGGTCAGTCCGAGTCGTAAATCCACATTTATTTTCTTTGTGCCAGGCTGCAGCAGTTCTTTTTGCTCTTAAAGAACCTTATGCTGCACTTCTGGCTGCATTTCTTCCCCACCCTTCTCATCTTTGGGCACCCTGTTCGTGGCTCCAGCAAGGCAAGAGACCTCCTGGTGAATCTGCTCCTGGCTCTTGCTACACTGGCCATCTACAAGACCAGTGCGTAGGCATGTTCAGGGGCCCTGGTCCGGTCACGGGTTAAGTTAGAGCATGCCCACGTGGAGTCTGCTGGCGACATGTCCACAGCTCCATCACACTGAGGGTGGTATAATGAAATGCTGCGCTTGAAGAGTGCCAATAATCTGCAGAGGTCCTTCATCAAGTCGGATTCAAACTGTCTGCCCTGATCCAAATGTAAAGCTTCAGGGACCCCATGCTGAGGTATAAGAACATAAGAACATAAGAAAGTTTACAAACGAGAGGAGGCCATTCGGCCCATCTTGCTCGTTTGGTTGTTAGTAGCTTATTGATCCCAAAATCTCATCAAGCAGCTTCTTGAAGGATCCCAGGGTGTCAGCTTCAACAACATTACTGGGGAGTTGATTCCAGACCCTCACAATTCTCTGTGTAAAAAAGTGTCTCCTATTTTCTGTTCTGAATGCCCCTTTTTCTAAACTCCATTTGTGACCCCTGGTCCTTGTTTCTTTTTTCAGGCTGAAAAAGTCCCTTGCGTCGACACTGTCAATACCTTTTAGAATTTTGAATGCTTGAATTAGGTCGCCACGTAGTCTTCTTTGTTCAAGACTGAACAGATTCAATTCTTTTAGCCTGTCTGCATATGACATGCCTTTTAAGCCCGGAATAATTCTGGTCGCTCTTCTTTGCACTCTTTCTAGAGCAGCAATATCTTTTTTATAGCGAGGTGACCAGAACTGCACACAATATTCAAGATGAGGTCTTACAAGTGCATTGTACAGTTTTAACATTACTTCCCTTGATTTAAATTCAACACTTTTCACAATGTATCCGAGCATCTTGTTAGCCTTTTTTATAGCTTCCCCACATTGCCTAGATGAAGACATTTCTGAGTCAACAAAAACTCCTAGGTCTTTTTCATAGATTCCTTCTCCAATTTCAATATCTCCCATATGATATTTATAATGTACATTTTTATTTCCTGCGTGCAGTACCTTACACTTTTCTCTATTAAATGTCATTTGCCATGTATCTGCCCAGTTCTGAATCTTGTCTAGATCATTTTGAATGACCTTTGCTGCTGCAACAGTGTTTGCCACTCCTCCTACTTTTGTGTCGTCTGCAAATTTAACAAGTTTGCTTACTATACCAGAATCTAAATCATTAATGTAGATTAGGAATAGCAGAGGACCTAATACTGATCCCTGTGGTACACCGCTGGTTACCACACTCCATTCTGAGGTTTTTCCTCTAATCAGTACTTTCTGTTTTCTACATGTTAACCACTCCCTAATCCATGTACATGTGCTTCCTTGAATCCCAACTGCGTTCAGTTTGAGAATTAATCTTTTGTGCGGGACTTTGTCAAAAGCTTTCTGGAAATCTAAATAAACCATATCATATGCTTTGCAATTATCCATTATCGATGTTGCATCCTCAAAAAAATCAAGCAAGTTAGTTAGGCACGATCTCCCTTTCCTAAAACCATGTTGACTGTCTCCCAGTACTCTGTTACCATATAGGTAATTTTCCATTTTGGCTCTTATTATAGTTTCCATAAGTTTGCATATAATAGAAGTCAGGCTTACTGGTCTGTAGTTACCTGGTTCAGTTTTGTTTCCCTTTTTGTAATAATATTGTAGTGTTCGAAAATACAGCGAGCCACAGATCCAGCAGTTTGATCTCATAATGGGTAGAGAGTAACAAACTTGGTGTAGAGATCCATAACGGTTGCCTTTCATGAATGTTGGAAGTTATGTTATCAGCAGCAATTATTTGGAATGGCCTCATTGGAGTAATGGGCACCAAAGGGGCTTGGTATTGAGGCACAGGAGACCTCCATGACCGACCAGGCTGGACACTGTTGACAGTGATTTGAAATGTCAGCTGACATATAGGGCCAGTAAAAGAGATGTGAGGCTCTATCCAGTGTTTTTGACAGAAGCATAATGTCCAGAGGCGGGGTGGCCATGAATGTACTGCAACAACTGAGGAGTTAAGGATTTTTGGGTTCACCACCTGGAACAAATCACTCTTAGTGGAAGAGTGGCGAATCTGTCAACACAACATATTATCCTTTATGGTGTACGACCAAACTAAATCCACATTTTTCTGAGGAAGGGTGAAAGATGGCGAAGTCTCCAAAATGGGAGTGCTCCATCTACTGAAAAACAATTCTTAGATCAGGGTCAGAAAATTGTTGATTAGGGAGGTTCCAGGCATTTGATTGAATGTTCACCAGGTTAAGTGCTGGAGGCTCAGGTGCACAGACACACTGATTTGTGTGCCGGATTGGCTTGAAAGGCATAATGGGGAAGTTGGCTGTGGCGGTTCGGTGCTGGCAACCGTTCTAGTGACTGATGCTGGATAAGCTTGATGCAGGTGAGAGAGTGTTTGTGTTGCTCTGTAGCTAGTGAGGGGTGGAGCAACCAGCTATAAATTGACTGTTGGAACAATGTTGTCTGGGTGTCGAGACATGGCATCTGGATTGAGGTGCTTGGAACCCTCCCTGTGAATGATGCACCAGTGGGGTCTTTGTCGAGAGGCATCTTTTTCAGACTTACTGAGGGTTTGTGATCCGCGACAATAGTAAATGCATGACAAGCAAGATAGTGTCGAAGTGACCAAACAATAGGAAACAGTTCTCTGTCGCAAGTGGACCACTTCCTCTCTGAAGCTGTAAGCACATGGCTAGCATAGCTTTAAATAATTTTTAACACTAAAACAAAGAAAAACATGAAGAAAGAAACCAAAATAACTAGACTGGTATACAACACAAAACTCTTCTCTGAGGCATTGTTGACCCCTATTTCTGTATTACGCGACGTATTTTTTTGTAACCCGGCCAAACCTGCTCAGATAGGCTTTCACAGTTGTTGTTCAGTGGCGACCACGACACACAGCCCCCGTGTCAATGCAGCCGAGTATGCTTTATCAGTGTGTGAAGGATCTTCCAGCCAGATGGATGCATCCTTTGTGTTGCGTGGGGTCCATTGAGTGAGCAGCTGAATCAATGCAAACAATTACAAAGCTTGACAAAAGATCATGCGTGAGCATCTTTAAAAGCGCATCAGCGTCACTTAGGCTCTTTTGAAACACTTTACATGCTGCATTTTAAATGTCATGAATATAACACAATTAGTCAAAAACAACTTACATTCGATATTTATAGAAAAACATTTTTCAGGATAAGCAGCCAGTGTTCATCCAAACTTGACTTGTATTTTGGGTTAAGAAAAATAACATAAAGGTTGACTTTCTGCACTATCTCATACAAACTTGAATTCCAGCACGAATTATGAGATCATTGTAAAAAATATCCAAACACTTGACAGTCATATTACATGAACACATAACATTCCTTTATAAATAACATTACTTAGTTACACCTTCCCCCTTTTTATAATGTTTTACCATTGCCATAAAGCTATGTATCTAATTAACCCTAACCACATCAGGTGGAAGAATGTTAGTTTACCTACCATAAACCTGGTTCCCTGAAAGAGAAGATGATCGCCAAACATTGTTTATGGGATATATGCCTGCTTATTGGTAGGTGTCACTGAGCTCTTACTATCAAAGCTGCCTTTAGGCCCCCTTCCTTCGATGACTTCCTTGGTCCCGTCTACAGAGGGAATAAAAACGTCACGCAGGGAAGGATCGACCTCTTTTCGCAACGAAACCATATAACGACTGACAAGACCACACGGTCGGGGGCCATCTTCTTTCAGAGAACCAGCTTTACGGTAGGTAAACTAACGTTCCCTTTCAATTCGAAGATAGCCACCAAACATCTTTTATAAGAAAACGAATACCAGAGCCGTCACGAGGGAGGGAAGAACGGCAGCGCATGAGGGACCCTGAGGCAATGCTGACTGAGGCGGGGCTGGCTGAGGCAGGGCTGGCTGAGGCGGGGCTGGCTGAGGTGGGGCTGGCTGAGGCAGGGCTGGCTGAGGCAATGCTGACTGAGGCGGGGCTGGCTGAGGCGGGGCTGGCTGAGGCAATGCTGACTGAGGCGGGGCTGGCTGAGGCAATGCTGACTGAGGCGGGGCTGGCTGAGGCGGGGCTGGCTGAGGCAATGCTGACTGAGGCGGGGCTGGCTGAGGCGGGGCTGGCTGAGGCGGGGCTGGCTGAGGCGGGGCTGACTGAGGCGGGGCTGACTGAGGCGGGGCTGGCTGAGGCGGGGCTGACTGAGGCAGGGCTGACTGAGGCAATGCTGACTGAGGCGGGGCTGGCTGAGGTGGGGCTGGCTGAGGCAATGCTGACTGAGGCGGGGCTGACTGAGGCAATGCTGACTGAGGCGGGGCTGGCTGAGGCGGGGCTGGCTGAGGCAATGCTGACTGAGGCGGGGCTGGCTGAGGCGGGGCTGACTGAGGCGGGGCTGGCTGAGGCAATGCTGACTGAGGCGGGGCTGGCTGAGGCGGGGCTGGCTGAGGCGGGGCTGGCTGAGGCAATGCTGACTGAGGCGGGGCTGACTGAGGCAGGGCTGGCTGAGGCGGGGCTGGCTGAGGCAATGCTGACTGAGGCGGGGCTGGCTGAGGCGGGGCTGACTGAGGCAATGCTGACTGAGGCGGGGCTGGCTGAGGCGGGGCTGGCTGAGAATATGCTGACTGAGGCGGGGCTGGCTGAGGCAATGCTGACTGAGGCGGGGCTGACTGAGGCGGGGCTGGCTGAGGCAGGGCTGGCTGAGGCGGGGCTGGCTGAGGCGGGGCTGGCTGAGGCGGGGCTGACTGAGGCGGGGCTGGCTGAGGCAATGCTGACTGAGGCGGGGCTGGCTGAGGCGGGGCTGGCTGAGGCGGGGCTGGCTGAGGCAATGCTGACTGAGGCGGGGCTGGCTGAGGCGGGGCTGGCTGAGGCGGGGCTGGCTGAGGCGGGGCTGGCTGAGGCGGGGCTGGCTGAGGCGGGGCTGACTGAGGCGGGGCTGGCTGAGGCGGGGCTGGCTGAGGCAATGCTGGCTGAGGCGGGGCTGGCTGAGGCGGGGCTGGCTGAGGCAATGCTTACTGAGGCGGGGCTGGCTGAGGCGGGGCTGGCTGAGGCGGGGCTGACTGAGGCAATGCTGACTGAGGCGGGGCTGGCTGAGGCGGGGCTGGCTGAGGCGGGGCTGGCTGAGGCGGGGCTGGCTGAGGCAATGCTGACTGAGGCGGGGCTGGCTGAGGCAATGCTGACTGAGGCGGGGCTGGCTGAGGTGGGGCTGGCTGAGGCAGGGCTGGCTGAGGCAATGCTGACTGAGGCGGGGCTGGCTGAGGCAATGCTGACTGAGGCGGGGCTGGCTGAGGCGGGGCTGGCTGAGGCGGGGCTGACTGAGGCGGGGCTGGCTGAGGCGGGGCTGGCTGAGGCGGGGCTGGCTGAGGCGGGGCTGACTGAGGCGGGGCTGGCTGAGGCGGGGCTGGCTGAGGCGGGGCTGGCTGAGGCTGACTGAGGCAATGCTGACTGAGGCGGGGCTGGCTGAGGCGGGGCTGGCTGAGAAAATGCTGACTGAGGCGGGGCTGGCTGAGGCAATGCTGACTGAGGCGGGGCTGGCTGAGGCGGGGCTGACTGAGGCGGGGCTGACTGAGGCGGGGCTGACTGAGGCGGGGCTGGCTGAGGCAATGCTGACTGAGGCGGGGCTGGCTGAGGCAATGCTGACTGAGGCGGGGCTGGCTGAGGCTGAGAGGCGGGGCTGACTGAGGCGGGGCTGACTGAGGCGGGGCTGACTGAGGCGGGGCTGGCTGAGGCGGGGCTGGCTGAGGCAGGGCTGACTGAGGCAATGCTGACTGAGGCGGGGCTGGCTGAGGCGGGGCTGGCTGAGGCGGGGCTGGCTGAGGCAATGCTGACTGAGGCGGGGCTGGCTGAGGCAATGCTGACTGAGGCAATGCTGACTGAGGCGTTGCTGGCCTAGGTGGGGCTGGCTGAGGCAATGCTGACTGAGGCGGGGCTGGCTGAGGCGGGGCTGGCTGAGGCGGGGCTGGCTGAGGCGGGGCTGGCTGAGGCAATGCTGACTGAGGCGGGGCTGGCTGAGGCGGGGCTGGCTGAGGCGGGGCTGGCTGAGGCAATGCTGACTGAGGCGGGGCTGGCTGAGGCGGGGCTGACTGAGGCAATGCTGACTGAGGCGGGGCTGGCTGAGGTGGGGCTGGCTGAGGCGGGGCTGGCTGAGGCAATGCTGACTGAGGCGGGGCTGGCTGAGGCGGGGCTGACTGAGGCAATGCTGACTGAGGCGGCTGCCTAGGGCGATTGCCCTGGAGCCACCTTCTAGGGTGCTGCTACGTGGACTGGCCAAGACATGCGGACCTTCCAAGTTGTGGGAGAACCCTGTCTCTTGCCTGTGGTGAGGCCTGTAAGCGACGCCTAAGGTCACCCAGAGGGTCTTTGGGGACGGGCACTGTCCTGGTGACTGTTCGCATTGAAGGTGCTTGCCAGCGGCTCGACCTATTCCCGCACCGGAGCGGGGGATGGGAGCAACGCGGCCACCTGCCTACACAGAGACCACTGCAGATCTCCTTCACTGCTGGGCCTATGGTATGGCCTGGCGATATAGACGTGTCCAACAGCGCAGCATTATCTGCATCAGGTACCAGCACCTGCAACTGCTATCTGCGCACGACCACTGGGCCAGGACTCGCTACGGGGATGAAGAATGTCCCAGTGCAACTCTCTCCAGTGACTGGTGAGCACTCAAGACTGAAAAGCCATGCAAATTGCAGGAGCCTTGTAGCGCTGAAGTGGTGCGTTTGGCGCCGTCTTCCTGCGGGATGTTAGTCCCACAGGCCTTGCAGGCATGAAACCCAGCCCTGCCCATCATCGTTGGGTCGCACAGTGTGCCCACAGAGGAAGTGCGTAACACGGGGAGCGTGTGCACTACTTACACGACTACCATGTCAATCAATCAATCAATCTTTATTTTTGTATAGCGCTTTTAATGGTGGTCGCCACAAAGCACTCTACATGATAAAAAACACACACACACACACATATATATATATATATATATATATATATATATATATATATATATATATATATATATATAATCAGGCAATAAAATAAATAATAAATAAATAAAATAAAATAAAATAAGAATGCAGAAGCGAGAGAATATCACTTTAAAAACTTGCGTAAGCCATACAAGTGTGTTTTAAACAACATTTAAAAGCATTGGCAGAAGGAGCTTCCTTTATAGTACTAGGCAAGTCGTTCCATAATTTCGGTGCAATGTAGCTGTGTACCATGTATATCGCAGGCATCAAATACCGAATGCACCACATGCACCGAGTACCATGCAGCGCCGGATACCGTGTGCACTACGTGTACCACGTGTACCGACCACCGTGTGCTGTGCAGCATCGGGTACCGTGCAGCGTCAGCGCACTGCCTTTATCAAGTACTGTGTGTCAATGAGCACCGCGCACACCGTGGTACCGAAGTAGGACGCACTGCAGTATTTAAAAAACAAAGGGGGCAGCTATGCAACGGTACCTACCCTAACCGCATGGTCACACAACAGGGGGACACAAGGGTCGAGGGCGCAGACGGCGATTGACAGCAATACTGCAAATACACAATAATACAGTACAGTACAGATGGGGGAGAGCACACCGTCTGTTTGATTGTAAGGCCCAACACACATGGTGGTGGGTCAATGCAGCCGGCAAGAGATTTCTCAACTCAACAACGGAGCTGGCCCCGATGAGGAATACACGGCTGGTTCGAGGATGCGCAGCGCAATCTAAACAACAAGGGAGCTGGTGGACTAACTTGACCACGAGGACAAGCAAGCCTAGCCCCGAGGGATTAACAGCACTCTCCCAAGTAAAAAAGGGAGAAAGACACACACACTCACTCCTCTAAAATCAATACTGCACAGGCAGTCGACTCACAGAAAAGACAAAGCAACCTGCAACGCAAGCGAGCAGGTGCTGAAGTCTACTGATTCCGTGAAGAAGCAAGCCAGCCTGCAGCACAAAGTGCAGGGGAACCAGCAGCAAGCTCAGGGCAGCACTTTTTAAGTAATAAAAGGGGGCTCAATGCAACACAGATGGTCTTACGTTACAAACTTGTGAAGCGAAAAGATGTCGATCCTTCCCTGCATAACGGTTTTATTCAGTGACACGTACGAATAGGCAGGTGTATATCCCATAAACGATGTTTGGTGGCCATCTTCGAATTGAAAGGGAATTGAAAGGGAACAGACGGGTCTTTTTCAGTGCACACTTTGTATATGCTTTTAAGTGTAGCACTGTAATATAATCACAACGATACACATGCAAGTTACAGTTGCTTGTTGATTGCACACTTTTTGTCATTTCTTCACAAATGTCCTATTTTCACAAACCGAACAATAATGGCAAGGTTTTTTATACAGTATATGCGACATAAGGCTACTGAGGCCTGTTGCGAGTTGTATTATTATAGAATGGGAGAAAGACTGGCAGACAATATTATTATAAAATGGTATATAGGCTGACAGACAGTAGTAGTAGTAGTATAGAATGGTACACAGGCTGGCAGACAATATTATTATAAAACGATATAAAGACTGGAGGACGTGTTTCATAACTACTCAATTAAAGCCAATATAAGAGGAATAATTAGGCCTACATTTTTTCTCTTTTGACCACATTTTTCTACCCTGGGGTGCTTGTTTTGTGGTGTTTTCGGAGAGCTTTTTTTTTACTATGTAAATGGTGATTTGTTTGAACATAGTGAGGGCTGGGAGTGTCCCAGTAGGAGATATTTGGTATGAAAGTTATTATTTCTTAGCATTCTCTGTAAAGAAAGCCTTGTGAAACAAATACAAGGCTGCTACTTCTACTAGTACCACCACTATAATAATAATAATAATAATAATAATAATAATAATAATAATAATAATAATAATAATAATAATAATCATCAAATGCAATAACAGTGTAAAAGTCCAAATATTTTTTCATATAATGTTATATTTTTGTCATCACCTGATGTTTTACAAAAACCATCCAAGACAGTGAAAGAATAATAATCTTATATAGAAAATATATATACTTATATTGAAATATTATATATAAAGATGATTTACATTAATTACCCCCTTGTAAGTACAGAAATGTCCTAGAAATTGGTAAGAAACCCGCGATTAGTTGCTCCTTACAGAAGTACATTATTCATTCAGAAGAACTTTCCACAATCGCAACTAATACAAAACCACAAACGATCTACATATTATTAGTTGAGGCTCTGGTGTTCTTAATTTTTGTCATAGCTATGCTATTAAAACAATCAAAAACATAAAAGTGCATTCAGATAGAAAACAACAAAGTTTAAGGCAACGTGAATGATAATCATATACATGCTCAATACATCCAACTCGGGTTTCTGGGGTAGCATGGAAACAATTCCTCCATCCACCCATCGGGGCTGTGGCTGCCGGTGTCCTGGGATGCTGGTGAATAAGACGAGGAGTCCCATTCTGGGCGGACTGCTGAGCTCCATCGTGCACGTGCTGGGCATTTGCAAGAATGCTTCTCAGGTTTGCTGGTGCCCTAGTAGAAACAAACACTGGTCTGCCATCCTCTCTCTGTCGTTGCTTTCACTTGGCGATTCTTCACCACACCTTCGCCATTGGCCTTGGCGCGCCTTCTCTTCTCATTGTATGTTTTCTGCTGGGGTCCCTGGGTAACCCCATGATACGCGTCCGCTGAGGCGAAATTGTCATCCAGATCGGATGGGGAAGGCAATGTGACCGGAGAGTAGGGAAAACGTTCAGAGTCAAACGTTAAGGAGGTACCCTCGTCTTCAGAAATCCCAAAGATGTGATCTCGGGTCGGGATTGAAGAACAATTCGTCTTAGGAGACATTCTGGAATAAAGAAATACATTTATAAAATAATGTTTAATACTAAACTTAAAATGTTGAATAGGGTATATCACCATATTGAAAATCTATGAAAATGTGTTTAAAACAGACAAAATGGCTAATTCTACTCAACAATTATATTGATTATTTTTATTTTTATTTTAAGCTGTTTACTGTATTTGTAATCAATGCATTATCATTCGTTATATTGCATGGGGAATGATAGTTCCTAATAATGAAAGACCTACCTGAAAGTGTTGAGTGACTATAGCTTTAGTCTAGTTCATCGATGTATGACGAGGAGAGTAGCCTGTTTCGTCCTTAATTCTTTCTTCTTTTTCTGACACCTTTTTTTCCTTAAAGATAAGCATGAGTCTATGAAGTGCGGTCTTGGGGCTGTATGTCTGGCACACGACTGACTCTGTTCCCTTTAAATAGCGCATGGACACAATGGGGTTTGATCACCGCATCAGAGCTTACCCCCCTTTGGCATTCTTTTTCTTATCAACACACAGGGCCACATTCACAAAGAACCTCAATCTAATGCATTTTTATAAATGTTTTATGTTTAAACTGCAAAAGTATGAAACAGCATATTAGCGTGGAACAATGGGCCTAACTGTCAAAATCCTCTCACGTCTTCGGTGACTTAATAAAATCTAACATAATCACTTTGTGTGTGATCTTTTAAGCATACCAAGAGCC
>NC_054588.1:1801095-1821166 GCF_017654505.1 Polyodon spathula
CACACAGTGGGACATCTGCAAAAGTAAACATTGTAGAACAAGTTCTTTTGTGTTTTCCCAGTTGGGGAAACACTATAGTGATTGTTCAATAGTTGACCATTCTCTGGCTTGTTTACTTATTGGGAAAAACACATTGTCATTTTTTTCAGAAGAACCGCGTTACAGCTTTGAAACAAAACACACAGTGGGACATCACCAAAAGTAAACATTGTAGAACAAGTTCTTTTGTGTTTTCCCAGTTGGGGAAACACTATAGTGATTGTTCAATAGTTGACCATTCTCTGGCTTGTTTACTTATTGGGAAAAACACATTGTCATTTTTTTTCAGAAGAACCACGTTACAGCTTTGAAACAAAACACACAGTGGGACATAACCAAAAGTAAACATTGTAGAACAAGTTCTTTTGTGTTTTCCCAGTTGGGGAAACACTATAGTGATTGTTCAATAGTTGACCATTCTCTGGCTTGTTTACTTATTGGGAAAAACACATTGTCATTTTTTTTTAGAAGAACCACGTTACAGCTTTGAAACAAAACACACAGTGGGACATCACCAAAAGTAAACATTTTAGAACAAGTTCTTTTGTGTTTTCCCAGTTGGGGAAACACTATAGTGATTGTTCAATAGTTGACCATTCTCTGGCTTGTTTACTTATTGGGAAAAACACATTGTCATTTTTTTTAGAAGAACCACGTTACAGCTTTGAAACAAAACACACAGTGGGACATCTGCAAAAGTAAACATTTTAGAACAAGTTCTTTTGTGTTTTCCCAGTTGGGGAAACACTATAGTGATTGTTCAATAGTTGACCATTCTCTGGCTTGTTTACTTATTGGGAAAAACACATTGTCATTTTTTTCAGAAGAACCACGTTACAGCTTTGAAACAAAACACACAGTGGGACATCACCAAAAGTAAACATTGTAGAACAAGTTCTTTTGTGTTTTCCCAGTTGGGGAAACACTATAATGATTGTTCAATAGTTGACCATTCTCTGGCTTGTTTACTTATTGGAAAAAACATATTGTCATTTATTTCAGAAGAACCACGTTACACCTTTGAAACAAAACACACAGTGGGACATAACCAAAAGTAAACATTGTAGAACAAGTTCTTTTGTGTTTTCCCAGTTGGGGAAACACTATAGTGATTGTTCAATAGTTGACCATTCTCTGGCTTGTTTACTTATTGGGAAAAACACATTGTCATTTTTTTCAGAAGAACCACGTTACAGCTTTGAAACAAAACACACAGTGGGACATCTGCAAAAGTAAACAATTTAGAACAAGTTCTTTTGTGTTTTCCCAGTCATTTTTTTTCAATAGTTGACCATTCTCTGGCTTGTTTACTTATTGGGAAAAACACATTGTCATTTTTTTCAGAAGAACAGCGTTACAGCTTTAAAACAAAACACACAGTGGGACATCTGCAAAAGTAAACATTGTAGAACAAGTTCTTTTGTGTTTTCCCAGTTGGGGAAACACTATAATGATTGTTCAATAGTTGACCATTCTCTGGCTTGTTTACTTATTGGGAAAAACACATTGTCATTTTTTTCAGAAGAACCACGTTACAGCTTTGAAACAAAACACACAGTGGGACATCTGCAAAAGTAAACAATTTAGAACAAGTTCTTTTGTGTTTTCCCAGTTGGGGAAACACTATAGTGATTGTTCAATAGTTGACCATTCTCTGGCTTGTTTACTTATTGGGAAAAACACATTGTCATTTTTTTTCAGAAGAACCACGTTACAGCTTTGAAACAAAACACACAGTGGGACATCTGCAAAAGTAAACAATTTAGAACAAGTTCTTTTGTGTTTTCACATTTGGGGAAACACTATAGTGATTGTTCTTTATTTGACCATTCTCTTGCTTGTTTACTTATTGGAAAAAACATATTGTCATTTATTTCAGATGAACCGCGATATATCTTTGAAACAAAACACATAGTGAGACATTTCCCAAAACAAACATTGTTGAAACATTCTTTATGTGATTTCTCTGCTGGGTATACAGCGTAGTGATTGTACGATAGATTTCCTCTTTTTTGCTTGTTTACCCTATGGGACAAACCAAATGTTATTTATTTCAGAAATCCAGCTTTACAGCTTTGAAAGAAAATAGTTTGAAACCACCAAAAGTAAACAATAGAACAAATCTTTTTTGTTTTCCCAGTTTGATGTCTATAGTTATTGTTCAATAGTTGATCTTTCTCTGGCCTGCTTAGATATTGCGAAATACACATTATCATTTATTTCAGAAGAACCGCCTTACAGCTTTGAAACAAAACACACAGTGGGACATCACCAAAAGTAAACATTTTAGAACAAGTTCTTTTGTGTTTTCCCAGTTGGGGAAACACTATAGTGATTGTTCAATAGTTGACCATTCTCTGGCTTGTTTACTTATTGGGAAAAACACATTGTCATTTTTTTCAGAAGAACCGCGTTACAGCTTTGAAACAAAACACACAGTGGGACATCTGCAAAAGTAAACATTGTAGAACAAGTTCTTTTGTGTTTTCCCAGTTGGGGAAACACTATAATGATTGTTCAGTTGACCATTCTCTGTTGTTCAATAGTTGACCATTCTCTGGCTTGTTTACTTATTGGGAAAAACACATTGTCATTTTTTTTCAGAAGAACCACGTTACAGCTTTGAAACAAAACACACAGTGGGACATCTGCAAAAGTAAACATTTTAGAACAAGTTCTTTTGTGTTTTCCCAGTTGGGGAAACACTATAGTGATTGTTCAATAGTTGACCATTCTCTGGCTTGTTCAATAGTTGACCATTTTTCTCTGGCTTGTTTACTTTGAAACAAAACACACAGTGGGACATCTGGGAAAGTAACACATTGTCAACACATTGTCATTATTGGGAAAAACACATTGTCATTTTTTTTCAGAAGAACCACGTTACAGCTTTGAAACAAAACACACAGTGGGACATCAACCAAAAGTAAACATTGTAGAACAAGTTCTTTTGTGTTTTCCCAGTTGGGGAAACACTATAGTGATTGTTCAATAGTTGACCATTCTCTGGCTTGTTTACTTATTGGGAAAAACACATTGTCATTTTTTTCAGAAGAACCACGTTACAGCTTTGAAACAAAACACACAGTGGGACATCTGCAAAAGTAAACAATTTAGAACAAGTTCTTTTGTGTTTTCCCAGTTGGGGAAACACTATAGTGATTGTTCAATAGTTGACCATTCTCTGGCTTGTTTACTTATTGGGAAAAACACATTGTCATTTTTTTCAGAAGAACCACGTTACAGCTTTGAAACAAAACACACAGTGGGACATCACCAAAAGTAAACATTGTAGAACAAGTTCTTTTGTGTTTTCCCAGTTGGGGAAACACTATAGTGATTGTTCAATAGTTGACCATTCTCTGGCTTGTTTACTTATTGGGAAAAACACATTGTCATTTTTTTCAGAAGAACCACGTTACAGCTTTGAAACAAAACACACAGTGGGACATCTGCAAAAGTAAACAATTTAGAACAAGTTCTTTTGTGTTTTCCCAGTTGGGGAAACACTATAGTGATTGTTCAATAGTTGACCATTCTCTGGCTTGTTTACTTATTGGGAAAAACACATTGTCATTTTTTTCAGAAGAACCGCGTTACAGCTTTGAAACAAAACACACAGTGGGACATCACCAAAAGTAAACATTGTAGAACAAGTTCTTTTGTGTTTTCCCAGTTGGGGAAACACTATAGTGATTGTTCAATAGTTGACCATTCTCTGGCTTGTTTACTTATTGGGAAAAACACATTGTCATTTTTTTTCAGAAGAACCGCGTTACAGCTTTGAAACAAAACACACAGTGGGACATAACCAAAAGTAAACATTGTAGAAGTTATTTTGTGTTTTCCCAGTTGGGGAAACACTATAGTGATTGTTCAATAGTTGACCATTCTCTGGCTTGTTTACTTATTGGAAAAAAACATATTGTCATTTATTTCAGAAGAACCGCGTTACAGCTTTGAAACAAAACACACAGTGGGACATCTCCAAAAGTAAACATTGTAGAACAAGTTCTTTTGTGTTTTCCCAGTTGGGGAAACACTATAGTGATTGTTCAATAGTTGACCATTCTCTGGCTTGTTTACTTATTGGGAAAAACACATTGTCATTTATTTCAGAAGAACCACGTTACAGCTTTGAAACAAAACACACAGTGGGACATCACCAAAAGTAAAAAAGTAAACATTTAGAACAAGTTCTTTTGTGTTTTCCCAGTTGGGGAAACACTATAGTGATTGTTCAATAGTTGACCGTTCTCTGGCTTGTTTATAGTTATTGTTCAATAAAAACACATTGTTTACTTATTGGGAAAAACACATTGTCATTTTTTTTAGAAGAACCACGTTACAGCTTTGAAACAAAACACACAGTGGGACATCACCAAAAGTAAACATTGTAGAACAAGTTCTTTTGTGTTTTCCCAGTTGGGGAAACACTATAGTGATTGTTCAATAGTTGACCATTCTCTGGCTTGTTTACTTATTGGGAAAAACACATTGTCATTTTTTTCAGAAGAACCACGTTACAGCTTTGAAACAAAACACACAGTGGGACATCACCAAAAGTAAACATTGTAGAACAAGTTCTTTTGTGTTTTCCCAGTTGGGGAAACACTATAGTGATTGTTAACAATAGTTGACCATTCTCTGGCTTGTTTACTTATTGGGAAAAACACATTGTCATTTTTTTCAGAAGAACAGCGTTACAGCTTTGAAACAAAACACACAGTGGGACATCACCAAAAGTAAACATTGTAGAACAAGTTCTTTTGTGTTTTCCCAGTTGGGGAAACACTATAGTGATTGTTCAATAGTTGACCATTCTCTGGCTTGTTTACTTATTGGGAAAAACACATTGTCATTTTTTTTCAGAAGAACCACGTTACAGCTTTGAAACAAAACACACAGTGGGACATCTGCAAAAGTAAACAATTTAGAACAAGTTCTTTTGTGTTTTCCCAGTTGGGGAAACACTACAGTAGTTGTTCAATAGTTGACCATTCTCTAGCTTGTTCACTTATTGGGAAAAACACATTGTCATTTTTTTTCAGAAGAACCGCGTTACAGCTTTGAAACAAAACACACAGTGGGACATCTCCAACAGTAAACAATTTAGAACAAGTTCTTTTGTGTTTTCACATTTGGGGAAACACTATAGTGATTGTTCTTTATTTGACCATTCTCTTGCTTGTTTACTTATTGTGAAAAAACATATTGTCATTTATTTCAGATGAACCGCGATATATCTTTGAAACAAAACACATAGTGAGACATTTCCCAAAACAAACATTGTTGAAACATTCTTTATGTGATTTCTCTGCTGGGTATACAGCGTAGTGATTGTACGATAGATTTCCTCTTTTTTGCTTGTTTACCCTATGGGACAAACCAAATGTTATTTATTTCAGAAATCCAGCTTTACAGCTTTGAAAGAAAATAGTTTGAAACCACCAAAAGTAAACAATAGAACAAATCTTTTTTGTTTTCCCAGTTTGATGTCTATAGTTATTGTTCAATCTCCGGCGGTCGGAGGGTCTCCCGCCAAGCGGTGTCTCGGCGGGAGACGAGGGCGGGGAATTGGAGGGTGTGGAGAGTCATCGCTTACAGAGTCTTCCTCGACGCCGATTGCAAGGGGGTCGAGGAGAACTGCGAGATCCTGCTCAGGTTGTTCTCGAGGGGAGGCCGAGGGGGGGCTCGGGCCTTGGGTTCGATCAGCAGGACCGGAGAGCCGGGGGTAGTGGTAGATGGCGGTCCTGAGAACTCCCTCGAGATACCTGACAGAGTCTAGGTGCAATGCTGCTTTGCACTCCCGGATCTAAGGGGAGTGATGTCACTCAGTCCCCTACAATGTCAGAATTGAAACAAACTCATTTGTGCCGGTTTGTGCCGTTGAAACAAATGTTTGTGCTGTTATGGTTTCTGAGATATTAACAATATTTTGGGGAGTGACGTCACTTAGCCCCTTGCAATATATTAAAACAAAGTTGTTGATTTCAACATATTAAATATCAAAATAAAAGTTTATACAAACAGTAACAACGCTAAATTCAAAACAACTTCAGTCTATATTAAAAATATGTGTAGTAAAATGAAACATTGAATAATACAAACATTTCTTAAATAAAATAAACTAATAAACAAGACCACACCACTACTTACCCTCAGTGCTACCACAGCACTAGGCAGGGGCAGCGCGAGAACAGCAGTGCGTTAAACGTGCGTTCTTTTATATAATTTTCAATTGAACAATTATCTATTACAATTGAGGGGAAACTGACGAAACTCTTAGGATTAAAAAACAAAACAAAACCAAAAAAACTCTACACTGCTACATCTGCACAGCCTTCTTGACTCACCTTGCCGCTCAAGTTTTTCAACGCAAGTCAGGGCTGTTCTGTGATAAATGTGATCTCCCAGAATCAGCTCCTGCCCCTCCACTTTAATTTCGCTGGAAAACTCAGTTTCTTTCATTGTTCACCTATTCCATATTCCACTGCTGTTTTAAACCCTGCCTAGATCAAGCCTTCACCATAGAGATAACACAGACATAAAGGAGATAGCTGCTTCTGCATCCAGCGCTCAAAGAATATCACAGACATTTGCAGAGCTTTTTAAGATGCTATAGTAATAAAATAATGACTTGGATTGCATTATTGAGGAGTTTGGTGATAAAACGAATGATCAGGAGAGGATTTATCAGTATGCACTTCTATAAAGAATTATGTGAAAAATACTGAGAACTTGGCTGGAGATACAGTACTGAGTGTCTGTTTGTGATTCACTGCCTGTTTTACTCTGAAAAAAAAAATTAAAACAGCTTGTGTGAAAATAAATTGGACATGATGTGCCTGACAAGCGCTGAATAAATGGACCGCTAAGGGTTAATTTCTGCATTGTCCCAATTGCTACCTCTTAAAACCGACATTGTTTGATCTACTACAGTTATGTTTAGCAACCATAACTCTGGTTTGAGCTACGTCATCACACTGATGCGTTAAGGCTGGCCCCGGGCCTGTGTTGGGTTCACACATACAGATAGGCCTGCCCTGAGGCAGCATTGCCTGCTTTAGACCGCATCAAAAAACCTGTTTAAATTTCACCCGGCCCTGGGCCAGCCTAAACCGCAAGTGTGAACAGGGTCCTAGATACTATAGAATTCACAAATGAACACATATATGCTCTATTAAAAAATTGCCTTGACTGTGACCTTTGACATGGCCTTAAGGTCAAATGCAAAACTAGCTTATAAATCCTTATTCAGTACAGATAGGGTAATAGTTACTATGGAACACATATACAAACCCATATCTGCTCTATTCAAACATTAACTTGACTGTGACCTTTGACCTCTCTTTAAGGTCAAATGCAAAACTAGCTTATAGAGTGCAGATAGGTTCATGCTTATTATGGAACCCATATATGCTCTGTCAAAAATGTCTGTGACCCTTTGACCTCTCCTTAAGATCAAAAGCAAAAGTGGCTTTTAACTGCTTAGAGAGTGCAGGTAGGGTCATGGTTACTATGGAACGCAGATAGAAGCAAGAATGCCTGGAATCCATCAAGTTGCTTGCTTCTATTTAGGCTTCCAAGACAAAGGCTGGGGAAGCCTATTGTTTTTGTTAGGATTATTAGGCTTCCAAGCCTATGGATGGGGAAGCCTACTCTTATGGCTGTGATTATTATTAGGCTTCCAAGCTTATGGCTGGGGAAGTATTGTTATTGATGTGTTTATTATTATTATTATGATTATCATTATTATTATTATTCCGCCAAAAGTTTGTCGCAGAGTTATGAAAATGCATACGTAGGTAGATGCCTCAGTACCAGACTGGTGGTCCTTTGGTGAAAAAGTTCACAGTTTGGCAACAGGGCTAGATCTTGTGAAAATATTGTACAATTTTCAAAACTCTTGTCAACAAAAACGACATAAGATGGAGATCTGACAATGTCAGCATATAGTGCATGAATGGCCTATAGAAAGAAAATGCTGAAACAGAATCAATTGGACGGTTGGTGTGCTCGCCACTTTGGTTTTTGTGTAAAATATTCAAAGATCTTCTTCTCTGAAACTGCAACATTGTTCTGCACGAAAATTGTCAAGTTTGCTCATGATAAGGTCCTTTCTAAGTTTTGTAAACTCCCCGCTTTTTCATTAAAAAACATGGATGCAGCGAACAGCGAAAGGTATTGACAGTGTCAACCCAAGGGACTTTTTCAGCCTGAAAAAAGAAACAAGGACCAGGGGTCACAAATGGAGATTAGACAAAGGGGCATTCAAAACAGAAAATAGGAGGCACTTTTTTACACAGAGAATTGTGAAGGTCTGGAATCAACTCCCCAGTAATGTTGTTGAAGCTGACACCCTGGGATCCTTCAAGAGCTGCTTGATGAGATTTTGGGATCAATAAGCTACTAACAACCAAACAAGCAAGATGGGCCGAATGGCCTCCTCTCGTTTGTAAACTTTCTTATGTTCTTATGTTCTTATGAACAAAACAATTTCACGATGCACGTTGGAATTGCACAAAATATTCAAAGGTCATCTTGTCTGAAAAAGCAATGTTGGTCACCACCCAAATTGTGACGTTTGCTCAGGACAAGGTCCTTTCTAAGTTTTGTAAAATCCATGCTTTTTTGTTAAAAACCATGGATGCAGTGAGCAAAATAACAATTTCACAAGTGCTATATTAACATATATTAAACTATAAATCCCCTACTGCAATAGACTAGAGACATGAAACTGAATATGATAGTAGAGGGTAAAGTGAAGTACTGTCGATTTCAAAATGGCATGTTTTGGTCACATGGTTTGGTGGCCATATTGATAACTGAAAAATGACTTTTAAAACCCATAACAAGAACAGTGTTGCATGTATACTCTTCAGTGTTGGTAGAGTTGTGCAGACCATTATAAAGTAATAACTGCTAGAATAGAAAGCAGATTGGTCACATAGTTTGGCAGTCATATTGGAATTAAGGTTTAAATTTTATCTCCTAGATCATGCCAATGGGGGCATAGTTATAATGGAACACGTGTAGGAAGACATATGTGCTCTATGAAAAATGTAATCACCTGCGACCTTTGACCTCTCCAAATGGTCAACCTAAAAACTGCCTCCTTGTGCCTCAGGGGTCACAGATAGTCATGGTTCATATGGAACACATATAGGAAGTCATAAGTGCTCTATGAAAAAATGTCAATACCCATGACCTTTGACCTCTGCTAAGGTTCAAAACCCCCAAATTGGCCTTTTTTTTAATTATTATTTTTTTTATTATTATTTTTTCTTCCCTAAACTTTAGACTGCTGCTGCTTCAAAGCTGTGTGACTAATCAGGTTCTGACTTGGCAGGTAACAAGCTGGATACATTTGCTGTCAGATGCTGAAAAAATTTTGCTGCTGCGTCCTTGCAATTGGTGCCGTGACGTATTTTTCGATAAAGCATTTCAAAATCTTCTTCTTGGGAACCGGTGAAGCGATTGATCTGAAACTTGTTATTATAGCATCAGCATCCAAACCCGCATCAAGTTTGCGAAGCAGAAGTTGCTGTGATAAATTTTAATGTCAAAATGGCTGCCACAAATCTTATCAAAATGAGCCCCTAATAATAAACTGCTGCTGTTTGAAAACCGTTTGTCCAACAAACTCCAAACTTGATAGTTATCGTCCCAGTAACAATGGGATACAAATATGTGAAAATGATGATGTTTTATAAACAAGATAGCCACCACTTATACGTTTACATTTGAAATTTAAACCTGGGTCAGTTGACAAACAATTTACTTGAGTAACAAACTTGACTAACAAATTCACAAGCGTCATACTTGACACTGTAACAACTCAACTGATTTTTAAAAAAATGGTGTTGACCTGAAACCAAAAATGGTTGTTTAATGCATTTTTTTTTTAACTAAACCCGCTTCTTCCAGTAATTGCTTAAGTGTTTGGTACTGTGGATTGGAAGCCGTAAAACTGCCTGGCAGTTCTAGTTATTATTATTATTTTTCCACCAAAAGTTTGTCGCAGAGTCATGAAAACACATACATAAGTAGATGCCTATGTGTGGACAACCAGACTGGCATCCCTGAGTGGAAAAAGTTCACAGTTTGGCCACTAGGCTATATCTCATGAAAATATTGGACAATTTTTCAAAACTCTTGTCTAGAAAAACGACTTAAGTTGGAGATCAGACTATGTCAGCATATAGCACACGAATGGCCTACAAAAAGAAAACGTTGAAAGAAAATCTATTGGACAGTTGGTTTGCTCACCAAGCTGATCAAAATATGCAAAGATCTTCTCTGAAACAGCAATGTTGATCAGCACCAAAATTGTTACATTCGCGCAGGACAAGGTGCTTTCTAAATCTTGTAAAATCCCAGCTTTTTTTTTTTTAAAAACAAGGATGTAGCGAGCAAAATACCCATTTCATGAGTTCACATTGGCTTTGCGCAAAATATTCAAAGATCATCTTGTCTGAAACTGCAGCATTGATCGGCATCAAAATTGTCACTTTTGCTCATGACACATCCTTTCTAAGTTTTGTAAAATCCCTGCATTTTCGTTCAAAAACATGGATGCAGAAAACAAAACCATTTCAAGATGCATGGGGGATTTGCGTAAAATATTCAAAGATCTTCTTGTTTGAAACCACAATGTTGACCGGCACCAAAATTGTTACGTTTGCTCAGGACAAGGTGCTTTCTAAATCTTGTAAAATCCCACTTTTTTGTTAAAAAACATGGATGCAGTGAGCAAAATAATTTCGCGAGGGCATGCTGGAATTGCGCAAAATATTCAAAGATCTTCTTGTCTGAAACTGCAATGTTGATCGGCACCAAAATTGTCATGTTTGCTCAGGTCAAGGTCCTTTCTAATAAAATCCCCGCTTTTCATTAAAAAACATGGATGCAGTGAGCAAAATAACAATTTTATGAGTGCTATATTTACATATATTAAACTATAAATCCATACTGCAATAGACTAGAGACATGAAACTGAGTATCATAGTAGAGGGTAATGTGAAGTACTGTTGATTTCAAAATGGCGTGTTTATTACATGGTTTGGCAGCCATATTGATAATTAAAAAATTACTTTTATGACTGGCAATTTGACCGGTGATTATGAACAGGTGTAGAGGTGATGCGGTGCAAAAGGAATCACAAACAATTGTAATCCAGTGGAAAAGTGGTTTTTAATTGTAATCCAGGATCTAGCGACCAAATAATAAACCCCGGCAATACACAACGATGTGTATTGCATAGAGAACAGAACAGATTTACAGCCCCAAACAATAACATGGCACACAGTCACTAGTCCTGAGTGTGTGTGATCGTGCTCGTGGTGAGTGATAAACAATGTTATTTTGTAACAGTATTGGTGTGGGTGCTGGACCAAGGCAACAGCTCCGGATACGTGTTAGCTGTCTGGTGGTTTAATAAACACAGACAATTAATAACAGACAAGACAAACAAACACAACACTCACGAATATTTTCTATTATTTCTCCATCAGTCGGTCCTTCCAGTTTCAAAACGCAAAACCCCAAGCGAAGGAAAAGATGAGCATTTCTCTGGCCACTTTTATGCTACCCCGCATGATCCCTTGGTAAACAATTTCAGCTGTCTCTATAGCGTGCAGCTGCTACCTCATTTACCTTCCGGGTTAATACGTTCCTGCAACAGAGTCTCGCTTCCATCCAGGCTGACCGACTTCCCGACCTTGGAAACGAACTGTAGCCTGTCCAGATACTTTTACTTTCGCTATTTAGCACCCTCACAGGTATAGAGGGAGATTTATAACCAGAACTCATTGTATTTCTGTCACAATGACCCTTAACAGAAAAATGTTATTCTAAGGTCTTCTTGTCTGAAACCGCAATGTTGGTCGGCACCCAAATTGTCACGTTGCTCTTGACAAGGTCCATTCTAAGTTTACTTAGAATCCCCGCTTTTTCTTTAAAAAACATGGATGCAGCGAGCAAAGTGTTTTGGTCACATGGTTTGGTGGCCATATTGATAAATGAAAAACTAATTTTATGATCTATAACAGGAAGAGTGTTGCATGTATGCTCTTCAATGTTGGCACAGTTGTGTGGCCCATAATAAAGTAATAACTGCTCAATTCAAAAGTAGATTGGTCACTGGTTTGGAAGACATATCAGAATTAACGTTTAAATTTTATCTCCTAGGACATGGTGATGGCGTCATAGTGGAACGTTTATAGGAAGACATATGTGCTCTATGAAAAATGTCATCACCTGCGTCATTTGACCTCTCCAAAAGGTCAAGCTAAAAACTGGCTCCTTGCGCTTCAGGGATCACAGATAGAGTCATGGTTCATATGGAAGACATATAGGAAGTCATATGTGCGCTATAAAAAAATGTCATTACCCATGACCTTTGAGCTCTGTTAAGGTTCAAAATCCACAAATTGGCCTATAGCTCCTCAGCTGTATCTAACACAGATCAGTACACCTAAATTTCAGCGCAAGATTATACTCTGTACAAGATACAACTTAAGTAGCCCATTAACTAATTATAGGAAACGTAACAAGCTGTATCAGCGACTATTTGTGATGATTGAACCATGTTTTCTTTGGAAGTCTTTATAGTTGCTAGCAACTCTAGGTCTACTTCTTACTAAATTCAGCATCTGCTCGCTACATGTGTCAGGCTGCTTGTCTCCTGTCTGACATCTGTTTAGTCGACTGCCGGTAAGCAGTATTATATTAAGACTGTGTGTGTGTTTTTCAACCCCTTTCTTGCTTGGGAGAGCGTTGTTACTCCACCAGGGCTGGGCATGCCTTGTCCCCGTTCTCGAATTAGCCAGCCAGCTGCCTGTGGGCCGCCAGTTGGGCCTTGTTGTTTTGATTGTGCTGCGCGTCCCCGTACTTACACAGAGGACTAGCTGCAGCGCAGCTGCTTATAGCCAGACCAGCAGTGTACTCCTCACCAAGGCTTGCCCCATTGATATACTCAGGCTGCGTTGGCCTATCACCTTGGTGCACATGGTGTGCATAGTACCTGTTGCCCTGCGCTTAGTGCACTCGGTGCGCACGGGACTCTGTGCATGTGGTACTCGGTGCACATGATGCGCATTATACTTGGTGCTGCTCCTCAGCCCTTTTCAGCCCGAGTGCTCGCCAGTTGCCTGGAGAGAGTCACACGGGAGCATTCTTCATCCCCTGCAGCGGGTCCTTCCCAGCCACGCCTCCCGACGTCATCATAGAGCCCCACCGGAGGGATCCCTTATGCGCAGGCCTCTGTGTCCATCTGCAGCTGTTCCTTGTTGTCGTGTATATTTACGTTTTTACATCTAAGGTCATATCACAACGGGGTTTCCTCACAAATTACTTTTAAAGAACTTAGTCACTATAGTTAACCAATTATGCTATAAACTACAGCAATACATTACTCCAATAGTAATTCACAGTTCTGGCTTAATTTTAATTGATTAAATCATGAATGTTTACTCTCTGAAAAAGTGCACCTTGTTTCAAACAAAAAAAATCACAGACAATTTAAGAAATAATGATTTTTAAGTAGTTTAATTATATAGCACACATGGATAAACAAAGACAACACATAATGTACATTCTAAATCTAATAGCTATAGGCAACTCTTGATAGGTTAAAAATTATATATTTACCCTCGTGGAGCTTGAAGAAAGTTTTTAAGAACAGGAATGTTTCAAAGTTTTGCAAGTCCAGTTGTAAAAAGAGTCCATTAATGTGCAAAACTTGACTTAAGAGTCCTGGACTTTCATTGCAAATTGTTAGATTTCCAAGAACAATGTGTGAAGTTTTTCTTTTAACATCTCATGTAAAAAGTCAATTGCAGTTAATCCTCTTCAAGATATTGTTTTTTGGCTGCAGTTCAATTCAAAGTTTAGTTCCAAGGCAGATCGAAGTTCTTAAGTTGAAGAAGGTTTTCCCCAACAAGGCATCTTCTGCAGCTTCCAGATATATAGATGATTCCTCAAAGAGTAGGTCCAAAATAGATCTTGAATGGATGGAAAAATCAAGACACAGAAATCATTCGATTTCCAGTCTTTTAAAATTGGCATAAAATGGGTGTAACTTCATTGGCAGTTTAGAAAAAGGTGTGTCCTTGATCTTCAAAGAATTCTTGTCCATGCCTTGGATAAGGCTGTCCATCAAATATCTTCTTAATAGGTAACTTAAGAAAAGTCTATTTTATTAATAACTCCATTGTGCTCCTTCCTCCTCTCTATAAAACCTTCATATTCATGTTGCCCACAAAAAGATGAATAACTCCATACCTTATTATATATGGCTACTCAGAGCCTGAGTAACACAAATTATATTTGGTTATAAAGTACTATTTGTTCATTTTAAATTGTAACTTTACAGAATTGTATTATTTACAGATCATTGTAAGGCACAAAACAAATATTTTCAATCCCTAATATCATATCGACAGTTATCAAAATACAGTTTGACAGACAACAATCATCACAATGTGTATAGTGTTTGGTATTGTTAGTTTAAGAAATTTATGAACAAAATGTTAGTGTCAATCTTGTAGTTAGAACATTTTAGGAAAACTATATATACTCATCTAAACATTTTAAAGGTTTGCTGACTGGCAAAGCTAATTCAAAGACATTCTCTAACCCACTTAGAGTTACTCATAAATTTCAGTAGACATTTTAACACCTTGGCAAGAGACCATTTTATCAGAGTCTGACTATTTAGAAAAACAGACACACTTTCTTGAGCCACTTGGACTGGCATCCTTATCTAATCAACACAATCTTGTTAATTTCTTCTTGGCCCTGGCTAGCAGATCTGCAGACTGCTTCCTTAGTTTCTTTTAAACTATTTTAAGTTGAATGAGGGGAGATGAGAGAAAGAATGCAGGGAGAACTCAGTACCCCTGGGTGACCTTAAGGGTCGCCAACACTCCTGACCTCAGGCAAGGGACAGGACTCTCCCGCAACGGAGGGCGCGGCTGTGGCCAGTCCGTGCAGCAGTACCCTCTAAGGCGGTTCCAGGGAACTCTTCCAAGGCAATTGCCTCAGCCAGCCCCACCTCAGCCTCAGCTGCCCCAGCAGGACCCCTGAAGGCTTGTGGCCTCAGTTCATGGCACAACAGCTGCACTACTGGCGTGCTTGCACCTCCAATGCGTGGGTGCTCACAACCGTACAATACCTTTACGCTTGGGACCTCCTCCTTTTCGCAGCGTCACGACTACATTTGTGATGGATCCGCTTCAGGCCTCGGTCCTTGTTGTGTGAAATTTAATTACTTTAAATTTAAAAGGAAGTTGATGTGGAAGTAAATAAGACAATTACTTCACAGAGTAATTTTAAAAGGTCCTTTATTATTTCACACACACACACGCAGTTACATACACAGATGCTATACTGCGAATAACGATATCCCTAACGGGACACAACCCAACAAGGTTACATACAAAGATTATATTAACAGATCAATACAATCCCAGATCAATACAATCCATGAGACGCAACTGAACTAATTCTTACCCTTCCAAGCGGATCGGGAGAGCCCTTCGACCCTGGTAAGAGAAAGCAGCTGTCTCCAAGAAATTACCAAGCAGGACTGCGCGCTAATCCTCACGGCTGACTCTCCAGAGCAGAGGAGAACCCCGTCCTTTATAACTTACCAAGTTAAGCTTTTGCATGCGAGAGAGTAATTGGCCAGATCACTCCCTCGAGGTTCGGCCCTCTGAATAAACTATTCCTTTCCCTAGAACATTCTAACCAAAACAAGTTATATAAACGTGACAAAAACAAGTTATATAAGATATGGGGTTATTATAGGGCAAGGGCAAAGATGAACTCGAACGCATTTCTAGAACTTTCTAAAACACACTTTTTTTTATTACAGTCCTCCAGACCGAAGTGCCAGCCTTGCTGGACAAGCGTGCCATTCGTTCCGTAGACCCCACCTCTCACGGGGAGGAGTTCTACCCAAGATACTTCCTGGTACCGAAGAAGGACAGTGGCTTTCGCCCCATCCTGACCTGCGGTTGCTGAACCGGTTTCTGAAACAGAAGTGCCAGCCATTGAACGGCCCGCCCTGGGAGATCCCGCTTCGCCGAAAGCACCTCAGTCAGGCGAGAGGCACACTTTGGCACCTGGAGCTGGGCAGGCTCCAGTTATGGGTCTGGCCCCATTGCAGATTGCTAGGGCGCATTCCACTAGGTCGGTGTACGTCTATAAATGGAAATCTTTCCAAGATTCATGACTATGAGTACAGCACCATCGAATCTCTTGTCCCATGCCTGTCATCTTGCAGTTTCTGCAAGATCTGCTTGAAGTTGGTGGATCACCTTCCACATCTAGCAGCTATTTCTGATTGCCAGGCCCCCAATGACTCAGTGTCCCCAATTTCTCAGAAGTGCTCGGCGGTTGCGCCCGCCCAGGAGGGCTACTCTCCCCGAATGGAGTCTTGAGGTTGTACTGGAGACTCTCTTCGCGGGCCCTGTTTGAGCCTATATACTCCATTGAGTTGAAGTATCTGTCCATGAAGACAGTGAGATGCAGGCGCTGTCTGTGCATAGCTCCTGCATGCATATTTGGGACGATACTTTCCTCCCCAAAGTGGTACAGCCTTCCACATGAATCAATCTGTGGAACTGGAGTCCTTTCATCCTCCATGTTTACTCAGAGGAGGATAAGTTGACCTTCTTCTGCCCTGTTTGGGTATTGGAGATGTTATGTGGATAGGACGAGAGCACTACGTCAGTCTTACCAGCTCTTCCTCTGCCATGGAACAGCCCTGGGACAGCCTCTTTCGAAGTAGCGATTGTCGCATTGGATTGCGGACACAGTCTCCACTGCGTATACTGGTGCTGGCTTACCCCCACCTGGGCGGGTAGCCGCACATTCTACGAGAGGTGTGGCTACATCATGGGCCCTCTTTCGAGGTGCCTCCATGGCTGAGATTTGTGATGTGGCTAGCTGGGCTACCCCGCATACTTTTTTAAGGTTCTATCGCCTAAACGTGATAGATCCCTCATTGCCTTCAATGGGCACAATGGTCCTTGAGGTTGCACGCTTGCAACGCTGACCATTGGTCAGGCAGTGCTAAGACGTCCCTTGTATGCTGTCTTTCTTCTCTCCTTCACGATGGCTCTGGTACTCGTTTTCCCATGTTTTTGGTGGCCATCTTCAAATTGAAAGGGAACATTAGTTTACCTACCATAAACCTGGTTCCCTGAAAGAGAAGATGGCCACCAACGGCAAGGTCGTGTCGGTCGTAATCATGGTTTCATCGCGAAAAGAAAATGATTCTTCCCTGCGTGACAGTTATGTACCCTTGGTAGGCGGGACCGAGGACATCCCGAGGGAAGGGGGCCTATCGGCAGCTTTGATATTAAGAGCTTAGTGACACCAACCATTAGGCAGACGTATATCTCATAAAAATGTTTTTGGTGGCACTCTTCTTTCAGGGAACCAAGTTTACGGTAGGTAAACTAACGTTCTGTAGCTATGTCGCTACGTCGGGCCTAGCAGCTTCAGCCATGTGAACCTAATAAAATACAAACCGTTTAAAAAAAGACGCAAGGCTTAATAACCTTATTTAATATGCAACTTTTTACATATAAAACAGGTAAACAACAAAAGACCCTTTTTAATTTCTACAGACGGAACAAAACAGCTACCATATTTCAGTTTGAAAATCAAAACCTCTCATTGGCTAACACAGGTTAACAGGTAAGGAGGAGGAACACTTATCTCTCCAATGTGGAAAGGGTGGGAATGGGCGGGGCAGATTAGATTGATTGACAGTTTGCAAGTGCATGCATCGAATGGATAAAAAGCACATTGAATGACAAAGTGCACACCGATTGGATAAAAGGCACATTGAATGGATAAAGCTCATATTTAATGTTTGATGCTAGTTTTTAACATTTGATGATAGTATTTAATATTCAGTACTTGCATTTAATATTCAGTCTTGAATTTATTTGATTTTAAAATGTAACATTTGATACATGAATTTAATGCTAGTATTTATTGTTTGATGCTAAAATTCAATATTTGATTATTGCTTAAATTTAATGTTAAATGAATTGTCATTCATTATTTCATTTCTTACTTTCATCTCCCTAGTTTTCAACCATGTTTTGTTTTTAATCTGTACCTGTACTATAGGTCTCAAGGTTTCAGCTCAAGTAGCTTTTACTGTAATGAAAATACTACAGTTGCAAAGGCAACATAATATGATTACCAGCCGCATCTAATAGTGGAAACCTGTTCTACTGGAACAACACGTTCACACAAATGGATGATAATTTTGGAACTATAGTTAGACCGCACTTTGTGCTGCTAAACAACAATCTAATGCAGAGTGGTTTAGAAAATGTCCTACCTTTTAAAAAAAAAATCAATTCAGAGCATTGTTTTCATTTATTTTCATTTTATTTTTGCATTTCTGAGTACCCCAGTTGAAAACCCCTACCTTAGATTCTTTGTGGAGTGTTGCTAACATTGAACACAATGCATTGAAACATAATATCACAGTACACAGATAGTATCATTGTACTTTTATACATGGCTGCATTCATTTGATCTTCAATCACATGAATGTCTCCAGTCCCAGAACTGCTGAAACACCCCCATATCATTATCAAACCACCTCTATGTAAGTACAAGGTTTTCTTCATGAAGGCTTTCACTTTTTTTTTCTCCAAATATACAGCTATCTTCATGAAGGCTTTCACTTTTTTTCTCCAAATATACAGCTATGGCCAAAAGTTTTGCATCACCCTATAGACTTAACTAATTTTGCTTCACAAAGTCACATGAAACCTGATAAATAATGTTACATTAACATATTGGCATAAACACACCCTACACTCATAATCAACATTGTAATTAACAGTAACATTTATAAAAATCAAAATGAAGTTTAAAAAACAAATGCTATAGTTTTTTCTTTCATGCAAAATAATCGGCATCTGTCTAAGTACTGTTTGCTTATTTATTTTTTCTTCTGGAAAAACTACTTTTAAGTAAGATTTTCATAATAAGGAGTCTGTTGAGCTAGAAATAGAACATTTAAATTAAAAACAATACAATTTTCATTATTGGTTGAAATCTAACAACTGTTTTCAGTTTAACAAGTTTAAGATTTTGAGTTGTTAATGACAGAAAATTGTGGGAAAAAAAGGAAAAAGACCAAAAAAAAAAAGAGTAACTGTGCCAATAGTAGGAAACAAATCTTCAAAGGTTACTGATTGGGTATAGGCTTGAAAAAACACAACAGCAAGAATTTTATATCAACTTCTTATTAGTCCAAGTTACATGGCTATTTGAAAATTCCAGATCCTTATAAAAGTTTACTATGGTATATTTGCATGTTACTCATGGTTGTACTCAGTGTACCACGCTTTGGTTATAGTGTTCACCTATGCTTTGCCATGCATTCATTATGCTTTATTACACTCTGCTATGCCCTTACTTTGGGAAACTTGGGTTGTCCATCTGTACCACACAGTTCCAGTTGTGTCAGCACGGTTTGGCAGCATTCCATGCAAAAGTTCTGAGTCAAGATTGTCCTTTTGCTGATTTGACTTACAAACAAACATTAATGAATGTATGCAAGTTTCATAGTTTGTGAAAAAAAAAGGTTGCTTGGAGCAATTGCAAACACATTTCTTGATGCGGTGCTCCAGGTTCTTCCTGTGGGTCATATCTGAGTCAAACAAGCTGACTCACTTCAAGAGTTTGAATTTGCGGAGCAGATGGTGCACATTTTCTTTGGGGTACGGCTTCAGCGCCAGGCAGGTGGGCATGTTCTCAGGCTGCTCCACCCACAGCTTGTGAGCCACTCCCTCCCGGCTCAGAATGTCCGACAGGCTGGAGAGAGAAGCCTCATCCGGGGCCTACAGTAGAAAGGGTGAGATTAAAGAAATGGGGTAATTTCATGTATCTAGTGTTGGGAAGTAATTACACATTACTGTCATTTGATTACATTTTTCAATAAACTGTTACTGTAATGTCTCTTGCTGTTGTAATATTGGAAAAACAT